>NC_137618.1:30283367-30425811 GCF_963280865.1 Gymnoscopelus braueri
TTAAATAATATGAAACAAGTGTTGTACAGCTGCACCAAAAAACACCAAAAAAATATGGGTGTTTGGAATCCAGCTAGCGTCAGACTAAACAGATTGGATGGCCTTGGCGGACTAACTAGAATCACAACGCCGGCCAATCAAGCTGTCCTGCTAAATCTAGCAACTGTTTATTTACAACTTTGTCCCATGAGAGAGAAAGGGGAAATGTTATGATTATGGCCAAATGATTATGATCAAAGACATTTTTATATCCTTGGATATAAACTCAATTTATCTGCATTTATAGAGCGCCTTCAACAACGTCTGTGTTTCATTCGCACATTCACACACAGATGGTGGAGGGAACAACCTGCTCATCAGGAGCAGCTAGAGCAAGGACGGGGGCGAAAACCATGCATCTGCTTTTGATATCCCCCCCTCTGGTCATTAATTTTTATAGCCGGTGGGGGGTTTGTTTTATCCATGCTTCTGGTCAGACTGAATGAAATACATGCATTTCCTTTTGGGAAATACATTATGTCTGATATTATGGCGTCCCTACTTTTTCCAAATGTTTCAAAAAATAGTGGCTTAGTTTGATTTTTTTTTACAAATAAAACTCTAAGTTAGGAGGTTCAGTGTCTTGCTCAAGGACGAGCTGGGGATCAAACCGGGAGAATTCCCATTGCTAGACAACTGCTTTTACCTCTTGAGACACTGTTGCGCGTGCAAGTGCGTGTGTGTGTGTGTGTGTGTATGTCTTTCTCACAACGTTAGAAAGATGAAGAAAGTCCCTGATAGTAAGTTGGTGGTTCTTCTCACTTTCTAAGTAGTAGAGGCCCTAGGAGGGGTCCACGCGTACCCTCTTATTTATTTTTCTAGTTTAGATTTTTGGCATCCATAAGACCTCTAGTATAGGGATTTAGATGATCCCAAGAAAAAAAGTGGTCCAAAGTGTGTTTTTTTCAATGTTTTATTACCCCTATGAGACCTGCAGGATTGCTGGCTGAAATGCCAGCGAGACTGTCTGTCGAAGACTGTGGCACGCTCAAATTTAGACGTAGCCCAAAGATAGAGATATCATTTGATTCTAGACAACCTCAGGTTTCCAATGGGACCAACCTTGTCATGCTACCTTGTAGGTAAGGGGGCTAAATACCTAAGGATTCAAAGTTAGACAACATTTTGTCGAGGGAAAAACGGCCATCACTATTTTCCAAATGGTCCCCTGAGCTGTCACCTTGATATAAGTGAATTGAAATGGGTTACATGTATAACTACAAGCCTCCCCTGTACATAAATGCCACATTTATGCCAATCTCATGCAGTTTTGGGCAAGAATCATGCCGTTTATTGCATGCAGTACAAATATGTAATTTCCGCCTATTGTAAAAAGGAGACCACTTTACTGTATCTATAGCTGCATGAGACCACTGTACTGTATCTATAGCTGTATGAGACCACTGTACTGTATCTATAGCTGTATGAGACCACTGTACTGTATCTATAGCTGTATGAGACCACTGTACTGCATCTATAGCTGTATGAGACCACTGTACTGTATCTATAGCTGCATGAGACCACTGTACTGTATCTATAGCTGCATGAGACCACTGTACTGTATCTATAGCTGCATGAGACCACTGTACTGCATCTATAGCTGTATGAGACCACTGTATTGTATCTATAGCTGCATGAGACCACTGTACTGCACCTATAGCTGTATGAGACCACTGTACTGTATCTATAGCTGCATGCATGAGACCACTGTATCTATAGCTGCATGAGACCACTGTACTGTATCTATAGCTGCATGAGACCACTGTACTGTATCTATAGCTGCATGAGACCACTGTCTGCATCTATATCCCACTATACTGAATCTAAACCGCTGTACTGCATATATAGATTACTGTACTCCATCTATAGACCACATACATTGACCACTGTACTGTATCTATAGACCACTATACTGCATCTCAACTCAACACAACTCAATGGGGGGGGGTCCACAGATGTGTCTATACACGAATCCACGGAGCGCTGCCCTGGGCGCAGCCATTGCTGCGGTGTCAACGCTCCGCGGACGCGACACCGCAGCAATGGCCGCCTACAGGCAGCTACAGGCAGCGCGTCTGTGGATTCGTCTATAGAAGCACTAGAGGGGTCTACAGATCACGCCAGTGGTCTACAGATGCACTAGAGTGGGCTAGAGAGGCACTAGGAGTGGGCTAGAGAGGCACTAGAGTGGTCTACAGATGCACTAGAGTGGTCTACAGATGCAATAGAGTGGTCTACAGATGCACTAGAGTGGTCTACAGATGCACTAGAGTGGTCTACAGATGCAATAGAGTGGTCTACAGGTGCACTAGAGTGGGCTAGAGAGGCACTGGAGTGGTCTACAGATGCACTAGAGTGGTCTACAGATGCAATAGAGTGGTCTACAGATGCACTAGAGTGGTCTACAGATGCACTAGAGTGGTCTACAGATGCAATAGAGTGGTCTACAGGTGCACTAGAGTGGGCTAGAGAGGCACTGGAGTGGTCTACAGATGCACTAGAGTGGTCTACAGATGCAATAGAGTGGTCTACAGATGCACTAGAGTGGTCTACAGATGCAATAGAGTGGTCTACAGATGCACTAGAGTGGGCTAGAGAGGCACTAGAGTGGGCTAGAGAGGCACTAGAGTGGGCTAGAGAGGCACTAGAGTGGTCTACAGGTGCAATAGAGTGGTCTACAGATGCAATAGAGTGGTCTACAGATGCACTAGAGTGGTCTACAGATGCACTAGAGTGGTCTACAGATGCAATAGAGTGGTCTACAGGTGCACTAGAGTGGGCTAGAGAGGCACTGGAGTGGTCTACAGATGCACTAGAGTGGTCTACAGATGCAATAGAGTGGTCTACAGATGCACTAGAGTGGTCTACAGATGCACTAGAGTGGTCTACAGATGCAATAGAGTGGTCTACAGGTGCACTAGAGTGGGCTAGAGAGGCACTGGAGTGGTCTACAGATGCACTAGAGTGGTCTACAGATGCAATAGAGTGGTCTACAGATGCACTAGAGTGGTCTACAGATGCAATAGAGTGGTCTACAGATGCACTAGAGTGGGCTAGAGAGGCACTAGAGTGGGCTAGAGAGGCACTAGAGTGGGCTAGAGAGGCACTAGAGTGGTCTACAGGTGCAATAGAGTGGTCTACAGATGCACTAGAGTGGTCTACAGATGCACTAGAGTAGTCTACAGGTGCACTAGAGTGGTCTACAGGTGCAGTAGAGTGGTCTACAGATGCACTGCAGTGGTCTACAGATCACGCCAGTGGTCTACAGATACACTAGAGTGGGCTAGAGAGGCACTAGGAGTGGGCTAGAGAGGCACTAGAGTGGTCTACAGATGCAATAGAGTGGTCTACAGGTGCACTAGAGTGGGCTAGAGAGGCACTGGAGTGGTCTACAGATGCACTAGAGTGGTCTACAGATGCACTAGAGTGGTCTACAGATGCACTAGAGTGGTCTACAGATGCAATAGAGTGGTCTACAGATGCACTAGAGTGGTCTACAGATGCACTAGAGTGGTCTACAGATGCAATAGAGTGGTCTACAGGTGCACTAGAGTGGGCTAGAGAGGCACTGGAGTGGTCTACAGATGCACTAGAGTGGGCTAGAGAGGCACTAGAGTGGGCTAGAGAGGCACTAGAGTGGGCTAGAGAGGCACTAGAGTGGGCTAGAGAGGCACTAGAGTGGTCTACAGGTGCAATAGAGTGGTCTACAGATGCACTAGAGTGGTCTACAGATGCACTAGAGTAGTCTACAGGTGCACTAGAGTGGTCTACAGGTGCAGTAGAGTGGTCTACAGATGCACTGCAGTGGTCTACAGATCACGCCAGTGGTCTACAGATACACTAGAGTGGGCTAGAGAGGCACTAGGAGTGGGCTAGAGAGGCACTAGAGTGGTCTACAGATGCAATAGAGTGGTCTACAGGTGCACTAGAGTGGGCTAGAGAGGCACTGGAGTGGTCTACAGATGCACTAGAGTGGTCTACAGATGCACTAGAGTGGTCTACAGATGCACTAGAGTGGTCTACAGATGCAATAGAGTGGTCTACAGATGCACTAGAGTGGTCTACAGATGCACTAGAGTGGTCTACAGATGCAATAGAGTGGTCTACAGGTGCACTAGAGTGGGCTAGAGAGGCACTGGAGTGGTCTACAGATGCACTAGAGTGGGCTAGAGAGGCACTAGAGTGGGCTAGAGAGGCACTAGAGTGGGCTAGAGAGGCACTAGAGTGGGCTAGAGAGGCACTAGAGTGGGCTAGAGAGGCACTAGAGTGGTCTACAGGTGCAATAGAGTGGTCTACAGATGCACTAGAGTGGTCTACAGATGCACTAGAGTAGTCTACAGGTGCACTAGAGTGGTCTACAGGTGCAGTAGAGTGGTCTACAGATCACGCCAGTGGTCTACAGATCACGCCAGTGGTCTACAGATACACTAGAGTGGGCTAGAGAGGCACTAGGAGTGGGCTAGAGAGGCACTAGAGTGGTCTACAGATGCAATAGAGTGGTCTACAGGTGCACTAGAGTGGGCTAGAGAGGCACTGGAGTGGTCTACAGATGCACTAGAGTGGTCTACAGATGCAATAGAGTGGGCTACAAATGCACTACAATGGTCTACATACCACGACAGGGGTCTACAGATGCACTAGAGTGGTCTATAGATACAGTACAGCATTCTATAGATACAGTAGGTAGTCTATAGCTGTAGTACAGTGGTCTCATACAGCTATAGATACAGTGCAGTGGTCTATATATACAGTACAGTGGTATATAGATGCAGTACAGTGGTTTATAGATTCAGTACAGTGATCTATAGATGCAGTACAGTGGTCAAGATGCAGTACATGATCTCATGCAGCTATAGATGCAGTGGTCTCATATAGAAAGAGATGCAGTACAGTGGTCTAGATACAGTACAGTGGTCTCGTGCATGCAGCTATAGATACAGTACAGTGGTCTCATACAGCTATAGATACAGTACAGTGGTCTCATACAGCTATAGTTGCAGTACAGTGGTCTCATACAGCTATAGATGCAGTACAGTGGTCTTATACAGCTATAGATACAGTACAGTGGTCTCATACAGCTATAGATACAGTACAGTGGTCTTATACAGCTATAGATACAGTACAGTGGTCTCATACAGCTATAGATACAGTACAGTGGTCTCATACAGCTATAGATACAGTACAGTGGTCTCATACAGCTATAGATACAGTACAGTGGTCTCATACAGCTATAGATACAGTAAAGTGGTCTCCTTTTTACAATAGGCGGAAATTACATATTTGTACTGCATGCAATAAACTGCATGATTCTTGCCCAAAACTGCATGAGATTGGCATACATGTGGCATTTATGTACAGGGGAGGCTTGTAGGTATACATGTAACCCATTTCAATTCACTTTTTTCAAGGTGACAGCTCAGGGGACCATTTGGAAAACAGTGATGGCCGTTTTTCCCTCAACACAATGTTGTCTAACTTTGAATCCTTAGGTATTTAGCCCCCTTCCCGACACGGTAGCATGACAAGGTTGGTCCCATTGGAAACCTGAGGTTGTCTAGAATCAAATGGTATCTCTATCTTTGGGCTACGTCTAAATTTGAGCGTGCCACAGTCTTCGAAAGACAGTCTCGCTGGCATTTCAGCCAGCAATCCTGCAGGTCTCATAGGGGTAATAAAACATTGAAAAAAACACACTTTGGACCACTTTTTTTCTTGGGATCATCTAAATCCCTATACTAGAGGTCTTATGGATGCCAAAAATCTAAACTAGAAAAAAAAATAAGAGGGTACGCGTGGACCCCTCCTAGGGCCTCTACTAAAGGGGCTGTTTTAAGGTTAAGGTTACGAGTTAGAAATCAGTGGAAGGTCCTCAGAAGGATAGCGGCACCATCCTGTGTGCGTGAAACTCAATCACATTACTCTTCATCTCTCTCTCTCTCTCTCTCTCTCTCTCTCTCTCTCTCTCTCTCTCTCTCTCTCTCTCTCTCTCTCTCTCTCTCTCTCTCTCTCTCTCTCTCTCTCTCTCTCTCTCTCTCTCTCTCTCTCTCTCTCTCTCTCTCTCTCTCTCTCTCTCTCTCTCTCTCTCTCTCTCTCTCTCTCTCTCTCTCTCTCTCTCTCTCTCTCACTGTGTCTATGTCTGTCTGTCTGTCTGTCTGTCTGTCTGTGTTTCTCTCTCTCTCTCTCTCTCTCGGTAAAAAGGCTTTATATTTACATACAACCTCTTTATCTACAACTATAGGCTAGTATTTCTTTCTTTCTTTTTGGTTTGTGGTTAACTCCTCAAAGCCTCCGTCAAGATGCCAGCCTCGTACAGCTTGTTGTTAATTACTCTAATTGCTTCCCAACATTAAAAGCTTATGGCTCGCTGCTGCAATAAAGAAAAAAAGCGTGCATTGTCAGACAAGGCCTTTTGATCTCAACACTTTTAAAAACCAGGCCCCTCGGATGTTGACAATGAGGCCAATTGACGGGCGTGTTTGTAGACCGCCAAGAAAAGAAGATTATTGCTCTTTGTAGACGTGACCCCATTCGTCTTTTTGGGGGGGAGGCGGTGGGGGTGAAGGGGGTAAGAGGAATTTGAGGATGTAAAAGTTCCACTCGTGTTTTAGATGTCAGAGGATGGAGAGAGAAAAACAATCTTTGAGGGGGAAGCCGCAGAGAAAACAACAGGTCCATCACCCTGACATGAAAAACAGCAGCGGCCCCTAAACACAGGAATCAAAGTGTAAAACAACATTACCAAAGTGTCATATCCATTTCACAAACACTGTTTGAAGGGGAGGGGGGGAGAACGTTTTATTCCTTACACATGATCAAACCACACTCCTTTGATTCATAAAAGTTAGTTTACTCAATTACTGTATTTAAGTACTTTTAGTTTAATTAAGTTTATTGTCATTGTGGTATTATATATAATACCAGACTAGCAGCACTCCAAGGCTCAACATACGTTTCTGGCATGTGTTTAGTTTTCCCCCTGGTCTGGTCCTTCATAAGCCTGATTGTCCAAGGGAAGTGGCTAGCTTTCTGCCAGTGGCCGTTTGGTTGCGGAGCCACTTGCCATGTGGCAGCATCTGAAAATCTAAACAACTCACCCAAGAAAAGGCCCAGTACAACCAGCTAACGTCTCAACAAACTGCTTCTCATCCCGAGAAAGGCCCATGGTCCTAGCAGCCAAACGTCTCCACAAAGCAGTCGTCATCTCATTCACTGACATTATGCATGCCAGATATTTGCCATGCTGGGTTTTTTTCTTTTTTTTGCCCATCGCTCTCCATGGGGGTAATTTTGGGACAATAAGGCACTCCAGTGGGTAACAGAACTCTCTTTGTGGACTCAGGCCCCCCAGGGGCCTCTAATCTCTGCCAAGCCAAACAATGGCTCACCGCTGCTGCTGCTGCTGCACCAGAGCCCGGCTCCTGCCAGCAAGACTGCGAAAGGCTCACGCGCACACAAACAAACACACGCACGCAGGCACACACGCACACACACACACACACATGCACACACGCACACACGCACACCTGGCTGTAGAACTTGGCTGTTCTGCAGCTAATTAGCACATTGTTTACAACTCCCCAAAGAATTGTCAATCAGCGATATCAATGGAATTACAATTCTTATTAGAAGGTGAAACATTAAAATCAACACCCCTCATTCATCAGAGATTTAGGCGACTGAGCCCTTCATTTGACTAAATTGTGTGGAGATGGACTGAATGTAAAAGTAGGTATCAATTAGCCAAAGGACTATTCACATGGATGGCATTCAAGTATAGAAAACCGACCGTGACGACAATTATTTAGCAAAACGACAGCTGGCCCCGACAGTGACAGCAGACAACGCCGGGGCCGCGGAGCCCAGGTGTTGAGCACGCATTCCCTTAATTCCTAATCAGCAGAAGGAAAAAAAAAACTCTAGCCTGACCTGCATGGGGTCTGTTTTATGGTCTAATTTCACGGCTTCTCGCACCATTTGGCTTGCAGAGTGTCCGCCGGGAACAGGACCTGTCAAATTATCCTGACAAATAATCACCTCCCTCTGTGCTGCGAGAGGCTGCATGCTGCCCCGAGGGACGTTTCTTCACCGCACTTCACTATAACCTTCATGTTTTCTGGGGGGCTTTATTTTTTCCTCTGACAGGGAGACGATGGTGGGATTTGATCCTAAATAAGTAAATGTCCAAAAACGTACGTTTGAAATACATGACACCAGAATTTTCCCGCGGGGGAAAAATAAAGGTCTGTCTGTCTGTCTATCTACAGTATCTGGCTACTAAACCACTTAAACCCTTTACTGCTTTGACCAGGCTCCCCTAGGGGGTCTACACTGGTTCCCTCCTTTATTCCCTCTACAAATCTCTGGGTTGAAAATAACTGATCTACAAGCACACAATGCGGTGCAGCGAAGCGTTTTGCAGAATGTTCGTCTATTATGACATGCCCAGAATAGGGATGCTAGAGTTTATGGTGGTGTGGTAAAAAAATAACATAATTTGATCCCATATAGGCTATGGCATAGCCTACATATTACAGTATATTTTATATTTGTACATTTTGAAACGTAAATTATGACCACTTTGTGCCACACTATGAGCTTGTAGATCTGCAATTTTTTTCTTTTTTATTGTGAATATTTGTGAAAATCTTTTAATATACATTTTTAACTCAAATCTTTGATTCTGGATTTTTGAGATGGGGGTCCGCAGCCAAATACATCCAATTTGGGGGTCCTTGACATGAGAAAGTTTGAGAACCACTGTTTTAGGTTATGGTCCAGCAAGTGAGCAGGGATGTTCAGTATCTCCCAGAACACCAGAATACATCATTCTCTTGGAATTGCACCTGTGACCTTTTTGGACACAGGACTGTGTCACACAGTTCCACTAATTCAGCCCATCAGTCACAGTGAATGCGTTGGCTGTGGAACATTCTTGGGGTCAGGGCTGTGACCCCCTGGGACTCGGCTCTGACCCGGCCTTGACCAGAACACACTGTGATGAACAGGGTCAAAGACACAGACTGGTTCATGTCAACACCGGTCAATGACAAACACCATGAGCTCTCTGCCGTTTAAGTAACTCTGTGTGTGAGCGTGCGTGCGTGCGTGTGTGTGCGTGAGTGTGTGTGTCCTTGTACACAAATATAAATGAGGGGTTTCATACACGTACGGTATGCATCCTTGACAATCCCTGGATGGTTTGTCAAGATGAGGAACACTGTATTTCCAGCAGGTATTTCGGTATTTCAGTATGTCTTTCTTACCAGTACTTTTTATTATTATAATTCTGTAATAATCTATATTTTTCTGCACATCCAGTATAATAACAATAATTATTATTATTGTTATTATTATTACACTTATTATAATTATTATAATAATAATAATTATTATTACTATTATTATTATTATTATTTTGTTATATTGTATTGTGTTAACACCGTCTTTGCGAAACATGTAACCACCAACATTTTGCTGCTTTGTGAGTGACAAATAAAACCCTAGAAAATAGTGAGCTATTTTCACTAGTTTGTAAAGTGGTTGAAATGGAGGGTTTTAAATTCACAGAGATGGACATAGCCTGTGTGGTACAACTCATCAGTAAATCATTAGTGTTCGGCAAACAAAACATAGTTTAGTGGCAGGTCTTTTGTCAGAGAGGTGATGATGGAGGAACTAAGTGGGAACGAGAAATGAGGTCAGCAGGTGTGACGTAAAACAGCGCGGTGCTTTCCCTGTCACAGGCCTGAGACCCTTCATAAATGAGTTTCATTCTTCTAATTTACGGCTGTGGTCAACCGAGTTGCGTCGCCCTTCAGGAATGGGATAGAACCACATTACTCCCCCCTGACAGTCACACCAGGATCAAATTTCAACATCAACTTGGGGGAAATCACAAAATGAGATCCTTAAAACCTTCAAGACAATGATCCAACGCTGGCTGAGGATCGGTCTTGTCTGCCATCACGCAACCTGAAACCACACAGAAACTCATCCTGAACGAGGCGAGGACGGCGTTGATCAGGTGAACGCACTCAGCCATCAAAACGTGACACGCCGTGACCTACAGACAATCTCCTTAAGCACATGAACCCTGGCTTCCCTATTCTGGGCACTTCATTATAGGCAAACATTCAGCGAAAATAGGCGAACATTCGGCAAAAATACCAGGTCTATAAACTCACAATGTGACACTTGTGTTTTCTTTTTTTCTTTTTTGCAAAGATTTGGTGAAGAGGTAAAAAAGGAGGGGACCAAGTCAACAGACCTCTGGGGGACCCCAGTCAGCGAAGTATATGGGCTTTAAGTGATTGAAAATCACGCTTGTCAAATTCAGGTGCTTTGCATAATCTGGTGAGCAGGAGGCTAACCCCAAACAACCTCAGCTATCACTGAACAGAAGCTGCTCCTAGATCACAGACTTCAAACGCCTCCATGCTGAAGCTGAACACTCTCATGTTCCGCATGAATAGCCAGCCGGGCTACTGCTAATGAGATCTCAATGGACAGCGTGGTGTAGCGTTCCTAGCCCTGTACTTTAGCAAATCCTCGGGGGTCCAATAATGACAGGTTACAAACTATAAAAACATCTCTCCGGAGCGCTTTTCCTGGCGGATGACAATGTGAGTGAGTCGAATTAGAATGCCAAAACCAAAGCCTGTAATCTAGTTGTCTCTCTGTGTGTCTAACCCAGATCTGTCGGTTGGTTAACCACATGGGATACAATGAACCAAACCACATGTGAGGGATGCTATCAATGGGAGAGGGGTTATTAATCAAGCTCCAGCGCTCCCACACTGTTTGCTGAGGTTTTGCTGCTTTCAAAATGAAAGGGAGGGGAAAGGAGAAAAAAAAGAAAAACATCTGCTTGAAAAACATCTGAGCTTTTCATATAGAGCTCAAAGCGGTGGACAAGTAGCTAACTGTGGCATATGGTTAATATCCCCCCACGCCTGGTGCTGTTTCCTCCGTGTCAGAAGTTCTACTGTCAGAACCGTAGGAACTCATTAGATTGTAAGACCAAAAACATCTACATCAACAGATGTGACAGGGAAATGGTATCAGCTCACATGCTCCACAGTGGGATGCACAATGGTGTGTGTGTGTGTGTGTGTGTGTGTGTGTGTGTGTGTGTGTGTGTGTGTGTGTGTGTGTGTGTGTGTGTGTGTGTGTGTGTGAGAGAGAGAAACAGGCAAGGACAAAGAGGCTTTAATAAAGGAGAGGCTTCAGTGAGAATACACCAATTAGCTTGACAGGTAAGATACCGTCTTAAACTGTTGAATCTCTGACAAAGGTCAGTGAACTTGGAGGGATACACTCATCTGAGAACAAAAAAAAAGAAATATCATATTGTAGGGAGGGTGATGGCTGATTTAATCAGTCACACCTGGCCTCAGTTACTGATACACACCTGTTGTGCATCAAGATAATTGATGTATACAGGACAAATTATAGTGTATGTTTATAAATTCTGTTAGTTTATAACTGATGCACGGTAAGCAGCTTCCCAGAAATAAAGGGAACTTTGACCTATAAACCCTGAGCCTTTCAGGCATACTGTATGTAAATGATCTTTCCTAGAAGCAGGATCAACATGACATTTGCCAGCACCTGCTTTTGTTAAAAGCAGTTTCTTTCAATTAAGACTACTAGCCAAGTTTCTCCCACCTAAACAATTGGAGATGGCAATCCATGCTTTCATATCCTCTGGACTGGATTATTGAAATTCCCTATTCACCTGTATTGAGCAGTGCAAAACGCAGCTGCTCACCTCCTTCCTGGCACAAAAGGGCGCAACCATATAACTCACACTTCATTGGCTCGATGTCAATTTTAGAATACATTTTCAGCTTCTTTTATTCATCTATAAATCTCTGCATGGGCTGGCCCCTTCATATCGCACTGAACTTTTGCACCCTTATACCCCAGAAAGAGCACTGAGGTCTGCCAACAAGTTTCTCCTGGTGGTGCCCAAAACTCGACTAATAAGCAGGCGTGACCGCGCCTTTGCTATTGCTGATGCCAGGCTTTGGAACAGCCTGCCTGTCCACATTAGAAGAGCTCATTCTATCAAGGCTTTTAGATCTTTACTCAAGACTCACTTTTTTTCATTTTATTTTTTATGTAGGCCCTACGTTACTTGTTGCACATGCATAGTTCTCATGTTTATGTCATGTCACTTTCTGTACATCAATTTGGTCAATTTTGATAGTTGTAAATGTGCTCTATTAATAAAGATTGATTGTAGTGAACAGTAGGGTTGTAAGCATTACAGTACAGTGAGTGCATCCTGTACAATACATTCACATTGAGAACTGCACCTCCTGGAGAGGAGAGGACCCAGGTTATTTATAGCACCGCCACTCTCCCCATCTCTTCCTTCCGTTTTCGATTGATGAGCTCTGGTGTGTGTGGACCATGCTGGTTGGATGATGTGGGTGGATTGATGAACACACAGTGTTTATGTGAGTGTGGTTTGAGGAATTAAAACCTGCCCTTATTGCCACCATTCGACACCCTCTTTGTACCCTTTCATTCCTTATCGCCTGACATTCCATCAAAGGATTTGCAGCAGTCTTTCATGCTATTCTTGTGGGTTTAGTGTAGACCCTTTGGATCAGCAGGTAATAGTTGTGGACCCAACACTTTGTCCAGAACCTCTCCCCAGTGTTATGATACAGTCGCTGATCTTCAAAGAACCTCAGCAGTTTGACTTCTTACTCCAGAATCTGTCTTTTATTATTTCTGGTGAAGTACCCTCATTGTTCCACGGCTGATTTAACGCACCTGAGTCTGCTAATCGACCGGCTGCTGAATGGAGCGTGAGGGCAGAGAGGAGGTGGAAGGGTAACCAGCTACTCACTCATCTGTCCCTTAAGCAAAACACCACTGGTTCGACTCCAACCTACAGCTGCTCTGCAGGACTATCAACAATCATGTCTGTTGACGTGCCCTTGAGCGAAGCATTTAACTCTGCCTCTCTGCTCACTTGATCAAATTCCTCTGGAAATGTTCAAAAGTGTTGGAAAGAGGGGAGAGAGACAATGCTGCTCTGTGGACAAGGTTGATGCTCTGTGGATCGGAGTGATGCTCAGGGCCCACAAGTTCAAAAAGTGTAATCCCTACCTGATCGGATAAGATTTTGAAATCCTATATTTCGTGATCCAGGATCAGACAATCTAGCCAAATTTTGTCCCGGTATTTCAAAGAAATTCAGGCTAGGATCACCCTGATCCAGATTCAGACTTTTCAAGATTACCATATCCTGATTTGCAGTGGTTCAATCCTACCTATATCCACTTAGTGGATATGAAGAACAACATAAGTAGACTGACAGTTTAGCAATTTAGAGCCTTCGTGCACTTAAACTCTATATACTTAGTTGTATGTCAGTAGCAAAAATTGTCAATTTACAACCTCACAACATATCGTGTTGTGATGCATTGTGAGCTTGAAGATCGGCAATTTTCGCACAATTTGACTATTTTTGCCAAATGTTTGTCTATCTTTTCCTATTATGACACTTCATAATAGTAAATAAGATGGTGGTGTGTGTGTGTTTGTGTGTGGGAGGGGGGGGGGCAAGTGTACACTACAAATGTGACAAACAAAAGATTTTTTTTTTGATCGACTAAAGGCTACAAATAAGGTAGTATTTAAATTTACACACTTTAACATCTTGTTTTATTATGTAACATTATGTTTAATTACTTGTATACAGTAGTGCATTTTGCTCCGGTAATCCACTCTAAATCTACCCCTCCAGTGGGATCAAGGTAATCCAGATTTCTTTGGATCAAACTGATCCCAATCCTATGTTTTTGTGTTGAACTACCCATTTTGAAGATTTGATCCATACAACTTGGATTGGATTTCCTGATCTGATTTTGGGTTTTGAACTATCCAAAATCCAAATCTGATCCGATCAGATAGGGATTAAAAGTTTTGAACTTGTGGGCCCTGTGGATCAGATTGATGCTCTGTGGATCAGATTGATGCTCTGTGGATCAGATTGATGCTCTGTGGAACAGGTTGATACTCTGTGGACCGGGTTACTGCTATGTGGGCCAGGTTTATGCTTTGTGGACCAGGTTGATGGTCTGTGGACCAGGCTGCTCTGAACACATTGTTGGCTTATTAGAAATGGCACAACATTTAATTTGATCCAGTTCTTCATGACAGTAAAGTGAATTCTGCTGTGGACTTGAAGTTGAGATGCAGAGTGTCTCTCAACTCGTTCTCTGAAATTATGAAGTTTATACATGCGTGTTGGGTGAATGTTCTTTACCAGAACATTGTGTCCAACGATATTTTAATTTGTTGGACTTTTTTGTTGCAGTCCTCCCAAGTAAAAAGAAAAATGAAGCATTGTGTTAGTTCATGCAGGACGCAGGAGTCATACGCCCCAGCTGTAATCAGCTGTCAGCCTGCTGATTGAATAAGTGTATCTAATCAGCCATGCATTTCTAATCATAGCCTATTCTCATAACAAGGTGTCACATTGTGCTTCAGGAGAGTTGGACCCAGGAGAAGCAGAGGCAGAGATATATGAACGTCAGTTTGGCAACCAAACCAGAGGCAGCAGGCCAGAATCAAAAGTCCAGGGACAGGCAAGGGTCAAAAACTCCAGAGACAACATTTGAGGTAGAACACAGACCAGGAGTACTATGAAAATGACTATACACTACGTGGAGGCATGGGAGCCATTACAAGAACATAAGAAACATAACTCTGCAAACTGGCTGAACCCCCCCCCCCCCCCCCCCCCACACACACACACACACACACACACACACATGCATGCACGCACTTGTGTTTTTCATACATTTTAACCACCCTCCACTATGACAAAAGACACATTTTCATGACAAATAGCTAAATTAGCAAATCTACAAGATCACACTCTACAAGTCTTCAAGCTCACAAGCTTGTGAGCTTGTAGATCTTAGCTAACTTTTTGAAACATTTATTTTAAGAATATTATTGCTCCACAATGATGTTGCATCTTACATGTGGGAGTTCGCTATGATTTTGCTCAACATGTACACACTTTTGGACTAGCTCCAAACTGACAAGGCCTAATGTCCCCCCTGTGATATTTGCGCCCGAACCCCAGTTTGGAAAACAAGACCAGAGGGAATGAGCTGAGGTGGACAGGAATGTGGGAGTGGCCGAAGGAAATGGATGATAACAAGACAGAGAGAGAAGGTGAGCAAAGAGAAAGCAGAGCGAGAGAGCAGGGGAATAAATGTATGGGCTGGAGAACGCAGCCAGAGTGGCCAGCACCTGATGATGAAGGGGGGGACTGGAGGGGGCAGAGGAGCAGAACATGACACAAAATAGCTATTTATTTTTTTATAAACCCAGCCACTGGGAATGCACAAGGGGTGTAAAACATGTGCCGAATCAAATATGCGGACAACAAAACAGTTTTCCATGCCGGATCGGTTGCGTACCGGACTACCAACGACCACCACCGGTACTGTAGAAAAGGGTACCGGCGGAAAGTATGCTACTGTTGGGCAAAGGAGGAGAGGTGGAAGGCAGTTCCGGAGGCAGCATGAGAGGAGGAAAGGTAAGAGGGTGGGGGTGAAAGTGGTTACTTTAAATGTGGGCACTATGACGGGCAAGAACAGAGAGCTAGCTGATATGATGGAAAGAAGGAAGGTAGATACTGTGCGTCCAAGAGACCAGATGGAGAGGGAGCAAGGCCAGGAGTATTGGAGGGGGTTTTAAACTATTCTACCACGGGGTGGACGGGAGGAGAAATGGGGTAGGTATGATCCTGAAGGAAGAATATATCAACAGCGTTTTGGAGTTTTGCATGTGCCCCACAAGTCAATAAAATGATACCCGCCCGCGATTAGTTCAGTACCGCCCGTCCCCGTCCCCGTGATCTTATCAAAGTAAAAATTTCACCCGTTTTCACCCGTCAAACGCGGGTACCCGTCGGGTATCCAGGTGACTATATTCTATGTAGGAGGGCTAGCCTGAAAGATATAGGAGACTGCAAGGTGATAGCAGGGTAAAGCGTAGCAATGCAGCACCAGATGGTGCTCTGTCGTATGACCCGGGTGTGCAAGCAGAGGAAGACAGTGAAGGCAGAGAAAAATATCAAATGGTGGAAGTTGAAGAAGGAAGAATGCTCTGTTGAGTCCAGGGAGGGGTTAAGAAAGGCACTGGGTGGCAGGGAAGGCTTGCCGGATGACTGGGCAACTACTGTAGAAGTGGTGAGGGAGAAAATGCTTGGGGTATCTTCAGGACAGAGGAAGCAAGACAAGGAGACCTGGTGGTGGAATGAGGGAGTACAGCACACATAGGAGGAGGTTGGCAAAGAAGAAATGGGACAGCCAGAGAGACGAAGAAAGTAGACAGTACAAGGAGATGAAGGGTAAGGCGAAGAGAGAGGTGGCAATGCCAAAGGTAAAGGAGTACGAGGAGTTGTATGAGAGGTTGGACCTGTACCGATTGGCTAGACATGGTTGAACAGAGCCTGGAAAGGTGGAGGCATGCACTATGGTTCCCCAATAGGCGGCCCGCGAGCCATTTGCGGCCCGCAAGGGGCAACTGTCCGGCCCGCACCAACCCCTTTTTTTTCTTCTTTTTAAATAACCGTTAGTATTAACCGGTTAACAATTTCTGAACGGTTACCGGTTAACGGTTAGCCATCACTAGCTGCTGCAGATGCATACTTTTCAAGCACACTGTAACAACCAAATAAATAAAGTATTATTATGGTTATACTTATTTTGTTTCAACTTTCAAGAGCGCATTTTTTCCCTTGTGTGACCCTCAACACAGGATTTAAGAATCCCAGGGCTAAATGATTAGTACCACAATCAATAATAATTATAATAATGGTGATAAGAGCAGCAACAACACTAGTATCTGCACTGTCACTGGAGTAGCGGGAACGGCGCCCCCCAAGCCCCAATCAAGCAGGTTGTGCAATGTTGTGGCCCTAGGCTTGGTACCCTAGACATAATTTGGCCCTTGGGGAAAACTAATTGGGGAACCCAGAGAGAAGAAGAATGAAAATCGAAATGAGTAAGACTAAATATGTGTGCCAACACGAGAGAGAGGACAGTGGAGGATGCAAGGAGTAGAGGTGGCAAAGGTGAAGGAGTTTAAATACCTGGGGTCAACTATCCAAAGTAATGGGGAGTGCGGAAGATATGTGAAAAGGAGGCAGGGTGGAACGGATGGAGGAAAGGAGTTATCTGTGACAGAAGGATACCAGCAAGAGTGAGAGGGACGATGTATAGGACGGTAGTGAGACCAGCCATGCCGTACGGCTTGGAAACGGTGGCATTGACAAAAAGACAGGAGGCGGAGCTGGAGGTGGCAGAACTAAGGATGCTACGATTCTCATGAGTGACAAGGAACAACATGATCAGAAATGACTACATTAGAGGGTCAGCCCAGCCCAGGTTAGAAGGTTTGGGGATAAAGCAAGAGGTTGAGAGGGTTTGGACATGTGAAAAGGAGGGATTGAGGGGTACATCGGAAGAAGGACGCTGAAAATGGAACTGCCAGGTAAGAGGAAGGCCAAAGAGGAGGTTTATGGATGCGGTGAGAGACGACATGCAGGTGGTACGAGTCACAGAGGAAGACGCAGAAAACAGAACCAGGTGGAAACCGATGATCCGCTGTGGCGACCCAGTCGGGATTTAGCCGAAAGAAAAATTTGTTTTTTTTAATAATTAAAAAAAAAATCTATTGTTTGGTCAGTTCATTTATTTTTGTCAATAAAGATGCCAATCAATCAATCAATCAATCAATCAATCAATTCAGGGAGCATATTGCGAGCAGAGCCATCAGCGTATATCAGGTACAACTATATTCCACAACTATAAATGGTTAAATCTGTTCCTGACTGAACATAATTTACTGTCCAACGGAAACTCTGACAGCAGCATACATACCTCCACTGTGCACCACTACAGTAAATCAGCCATATTTCTTCCTAAGAAACGACTGAAAGGAAACGTCAGCCCATCCTTGGGGAGGTGAGTGGTAGTATGACACATCTCCTAGAGGTGTTGCTGGGTGTTGTGACAGCTGTCTCTGTTGTAGGAGCTGACCCCAGGACAGTGTCTGTAGCCCTGCGGTGGGTGGGTGGGACCAGGAAAGGCTTTACAGGGATCAGTGAGCAGGCAGAGGGCCCCACTTTCCACTCCACCCTCAAGTCTCATTACTGAGCTGTGGAAGGTGACCAAATGTCTCCCACTGCAGTCTGATGGGGAAACACTGAGACACTGTGTGACAGAGAGAGAAGGGAGGGAGGGAGGGAGGGATGGAGGGAGGAAGGAAAGAAGTAAGGTAAGATGGCAGTAAGGAAGGATGGTGGGATGGATGGATGAATGGATGGTAGAAGAAAGAAAGAAAGAAAGACAGACGATGGAAGAAAGAAAGAAAGAAAGAAACGGAGGAAGAGTGAATGAGACAGAATGAAACAGAATGTAAAACAAGGACACGTGAAGATAAGTGTCAACAACCTGAGATTCACATCATGAAGCCAAACATGGTAGTGAGTGTGTGTGTGTGTGTGTGTGTGTGTGTGTGTGTGTGTGTGTGTGTGTGTGTGTGTGTGTGTGTGTGTGTGTGTGTGTGTGTGTGTGTGTGTGTGTGTGCACACGTGCCTGCGAGGATGTGTGTGTGTGTGTGTGTGTGTGTGTGTGCCTGCGTGCGTGTGAGAGTATGTGAGTGTGTGTGTGTGTGTGTGTGTGTGTGTGTGTGTGTGTGTGTGTGTGTGTGTGTGTGTGTGTGTGTGTGTGTCACAATGAATGAGCCCCCCAGTCAGACTCACTTAGCCTGGGGACAGAGGCCGTCTGTGATCAATTATAAATAATATGATGAGGCTGTTGTTTGTGAAGGGAGGTCAGTCATGTCTACACTGTAAAATCATCTGTGTTAATTTAACTCTGAGAGACTATAGAAATGTAGTTAGTACGGGTCCATTTGGTCACATTTGTATAGTCACTGAGTTCCCAATGGATTTTACTGTGTACAGGCTTTCGCTACACAATGTCAGCTTCTAAAAGTTTTAGGTACAAAGTACTAGGACACCATTCTATGATGTTAGTCATCTGTGACATCAGCACTGTGACGTCAGGCATCTCCATATTTAGGCATATTGAACGACAGACAGACAGACAGACAGACAGTGACAGATTCCTGCATGACTACTAGTGTCGGTACCCGTTTGTCAGAGTACTTAGGGCAGTATCCATTGTAAAACAAGACCAGGAGACCTGGTTCTGCCAGACCCAGAATAAGTACTTTATAAGATCAGAGCACTACGTCACCGGACTTCACATGACGTGTCAGCCTGTGTCTATGCCCATGTATGGACGAAAGGGGGACAGACTTTTTTTGGCTGGGGCCGGAGGACAAAGTGACCAAACCCATGTATGGACGAAACAGGTACAAAGCCTCATGTAAGCCCGACCCCTTGGGTCTGGCAAATACTTAGAGCCCAGTCTATGACGTCAGTACTATGACGTCCACAATGATCACGTCAGGGATTCCCATATATGGCCAAAACGTGATGTCACACAACCAATCAACCAATCATCATCGATTGAGAGACCCCCTTGTCAGAGGACTTGGAGGCCACCATGACATCACTGACTCACCAACGTGGGAGAGTTCTGGGATCTCCATATATGGGTGGGCATAAACCGACACATGCAGAGATACCTGTAATTATATAGATGGATGACATCAGCGCTGTGCATTATCCTCCGTTTGCCCAGGTTATTGCGCGGTAGTTCAAGGCCAAGTTCAAGAAAATTGTTGGGCCCTGAATAGGGATGCTAGGGTTCATGTGGTTAAGCTATGAAACATGAAATATTATTTTAACGGTGTGGTCGAGAAGCAGTGTTTACTCCTCAGAAGATGATTGTACTGTGGTAGTGGTAATGATGATAATGATGATGATGACGATGGTGATGAAAGTAAAACTGCTGCTCTTCTGACTTTCCAGAATGAACAGTGCATCGTTCATCTCCTTGGCTGGAATGACTCACATTTAAAAACCACAGTTTGGAAGATTTGATTTACATTTAAAAAAAAGAAAGTAAAACAAATAGGACCTCTGTGTGGACATCAAAGGGACCTTTTAAGGCATTTTGAAGTCAGTCTGAGGATGACGAACACGTCATCATTGGGGAGTTTATGATCAGACACAGGAAACCTGAGACACAGTCATCTCCATTCTATGTACACTTGTGCTGGTTTAAGACTGACAAAACAACCATTGTGAGCTACCTGCCTGACGTGGAGCAGACAGACAGACAAGACAGAGATAAACCATTATTCATTTCTTGTGTGGTATGATAAACAACACAACAAGCGCTCTGTTTCACTCCCTGTGTGTGTGTGTGTGTGTGTGTGTGTGTGTGTGTGTGTGTGTGTGTGTGTGTGTGTGTGTGTGTGTGTGTGTGTGTGTGTGTGTGTGTGTGTGTGTGTGTGTGTGTGGCCGACGAGGGTTCTCTGAAAAGGCTAATCTCATGAGGTAACATTTAAGGATTAGGTTTAATTTGAGGGTTCAAGCCTGGACGCAAAGTGTATAATGTCTATGATCAGCAGGTTGTCCATGGCCGTTCCCGGGGCCAAACTTCTCATGATGTAGTCTCTCATTACACCATGATGACTGCATGTCTGACGATAGCTATACTGTATATACAGATGCATTTATAGAACAACAACTCCTCGGTGAAGAGATAATCCCGTGTTTTTACGGGACCTGCTCTTACAGTACATTGCTATTTTAAGGTTGTTTCCTTTCCTTGATGAAGACATACAGTAGGAAAGCTGAGAGAGTGACCGTGTAGGAGAGACAGACGGTGGGCAAGCTGAGAGGGAGACAGTGTATGGGACAGACGGTAGGAAAGCTGAGAGGGAGACAGTGTATGGGACAGACGGTAGGAAAGCTGAGAGGGAGACAGTGTATAGGACAGACATTAGGAAAGCTGAGAGGGAGACAGCGTATAGGACAGACAGTAGGAAAGCTGAGAGGGAAACAGTGTAAGAGAGAGAGACAGTAGGAAAGCTGGGAGTTAGACGTAGGAGAGACAGGCAGTAGGAAAGCTGAGAGGGAGACAGCGTATAGGACAGACAGTAGGAAAGCTGAGAGGGAGACAGTGTATAGGACAGACGGTAGGAAAGCTGAGAGGGAGACAGTGTATAGGACAGACGGTAGGAAAGCTGAGAGGGAGACAGTGTATAGGACAGACGGTAGGAAAGCTGAGAGGGAGACAGTGTATAGGACAGACAGTAGGAAAGCTGAGAGGGAGACAGCGTATAGGACAGACGGTAGGAAAGCTGAGAGGGAGACAGTGTAAGAGAGAGAGACAGTAGGAAAGCTGGGAGTTAGACGTAGGAGAGACAGGCAGTAGGAAAGCTGAGAGGGAGACAGCGTATAGGACAGACAGTAGGAAAGCTGAGAGGGAGACAGTTTAGGAGAGACAGACGGTATAGGGAAGCATACGCAGCATAGAGAAATCTCCCGTCAAGGCTTTCTGACAGAAAACTTGGCCACACCACATGGGCGTGCCAAAGTCCTTCCTTCTTTGCAAAATGAAACCTTGGTTTAAGCCTAAGCCAAGACAAAAAGAATGAACGTCATGACATCTCCGGTGTATGTCCCGTATCTGCGTGAAGTAGGCGGCCACCTTTTTAGGAGACCGGAAGCAGGTTGGAGTCTATTAATTCCAATGGAAGTGAACACGGCTTCTGAACCATTCTTTAGCCCCATGGTCACTGAACTAAATATGTGAGCCGATCGTCACAAGCCACACAATCTTCCCAAGATTTTCATACTAAAATGCAAAACCGTCTTTTTGAAATAAGCATCAATTTCCTTATCAAAAATGATCTATAATGTCTCTGGAATTAATATAGAAGTACTGCTCCTTCTGGTTAGGATGGGTTTAAGTGCAGAGGACAAATCCTGTGTAAATGTAGCTCGCAATAAATACACAGCACAGGAAAACTTAAAAGATTCGAGGGGACTTTAAGGATTTCAATGTACAATGACCGTGGAGATGGGTGGCATGTCCGTTGTTACATGAAAAATAAACTAGTAGTTAACAGGTAATTGTCCTAGGAGTAAGAATCTTGTACACAGCATCTTCAAGCTCCTTAAAGAACCACTTAACCCATTTTTCAACCTATCCTCATATAATTGGTCCTCATGCTCATTATCATTTTTGTCTACTCTGTCTGTGTCTCAGAGGATGGCTGTGGACAGTTCAGAAACCCGCTTACCAGTGACATAATTGAGATTATGCGAGAACAATGGCTCCTATAAGCATGTTTCCAGGAATAGAAAGCTAAACTATTATCATTATTGATGCTGCTACAATGTCTGAGAAACCAGAACAAAACATATTTTTACTCTTATGTACCTGTACACAAGATGTAACAATAAAGAACACCTTGAACCAGGCCCGGATTGGACGGTCTGGCACTTCTGGCAGATGCCAGAAGGGCTGGGCAGTCTGACGCCACGGCCAAGCCAAGCAAAAAGAAAAAAGAAAAACACCCAGCCCAGCACTGGGCCCAGCCCCGGCTTAATGCAAGGGCTTTAGGAACTATTGCCGAAAAGCGTTGACATTTAGAAGCATCGGCTGCCGAAGGAGTGCTAAAACAGTGAAACGTGCCTGTGAAGCGTCATTTTGTTCCGCGCTGCACCCCCCCCCCCCTCCCCATGGGCCGGTAAAGACCACAAATGCCAGGGCCGATTTTTTGTGCCGGTCCGTGCCTGCCTTGAACCTTGAACCCTTGAACTAGGTGGAGAACTGACTTAACATGACTCTGCACATTTCTAATAGATATTGGATTGTCACCATGTCTTCTTTGCACTACATCAACATGTCTCCATTTCTTCATCTGAGAAAACCCAGTATCCACCGCACATTATGTCTGTCTGCAGGCGCACTGTGAGAATGCTGTGACACTCTGACAGAGGGTCATATATTCAACACAGAGGGGGCCGTCTGGACCCTCTTTGTGGAAGGGGAAACTGAACAAGAAGAATGGAGTTATCGTTGTGTAATAACAAATGACTGGTTGAAAATATTTATTCAATTTAGAAGACATTTGTACAGCAAAAAATATCAACACACAGACACTGCTATTATGTGGTTGCTTCACAGATGCAGACAGATAGAGACAGACAAAATGAGCTGGAAATGAAGTGCTGAATGGATAGATGAGGGTGTATACTGGTCCATCTCATCATGGGACAGTATGTCTCTCTCTCTCTCTACGTGTGTGTGTGTGTGTGTGTGTGTGTGTGTGTGTGTGTGTGTGTGTGTGTGTGTGTGTGTGAGAGAGAGAGAGAGAGAGAGAGAGAGCGTGTGTGCCAACCCAACAGCTATGTAAACAGCCATTACAAAATTACAATCTCTAACCCAAACACCCGGGCTGAGATTTAAACAAACAGAGAAACGGACGGGGGCAAAACTTGAGTAACACGCTCGCTCTCATGATAACGGCACTTTCTCCGCCAATGGCCGAGAGTGAGAGCGGCTTTTTTTTCCATAAGCATAAACACGCTCGGTCATAAAAGCAAAACAATGAACTGGAAGGCAAGCCGTCAGAAGACATCAGGCCTGAAGCTTTGATGGGCAAACAAACAGAGAGAGTAGAACCAGATGATGAGCACCAGTGTAGTTATAAAACATAACATAACATAACATACTTAGGAAACAGACAGAACGATAAGCCTTGGCTTAATAGAAAATAAATCACAGCAACGCCTTGCTTTACAATGACCTTAATCCTGCAAATTAATCAAAGCAGTAGCAAAGTGCTCAATATACTTGATGAAAGACATACTAAGTTATATGCATAGTGCATACAGTAAAAATAATTCACAATACAGTGTAAGCACAGTAAATAATGTTTAGATCAGTTATTACAAACAATATTTGGGGAAAATCTTTTCCAGGTGATGCTAAGATACCTAGACATCATTGACATTATTCATCTTTTATCAACCACTTTCAACCTGTCATTCCTGTTTTGTGCATGTCAGTATTAGTATTAGTAGGCGACAATTGTCAAAAAAAGATCAAAGTGCAGATCTAGCTCACAATGCAACGTATTACGACGCGTTTTGAGCTAGTATTTTCAATATTCATTGTAAGTAGGGCATAAAATCATGTTCCATACTGTAACTTGTTATGAACAATTCTCAACATATCTCTATCGCTAGCTGTCAATCAAAATGGTGCTACATTGGATGTGGCAACGATTAAGGCGAAGAATAAGCCTCACAAATTCACCACCATAATGATTACACGTTACATCAAGTGTTAAAGAGGAGTGTTAGTGTCTCTTATGAAAGCTGCTGAACCGTGCATCTGACTCAGTGGGTTGTGACCTAAAAGCACGTTCTGACAGGGTGACAACAGTCTAAGAGGGATTATTATGTTGTTTCATAGACTGGCGACTGACTTCAAGGTCAACACAAAGTCGCAGAGCAAAACCAACCTCAACTGTAAAGGCTCCTGATCCCAATTACGGGGGCCCGCTTTTTTTTTCCTTCCGTAAACACAAACTCAAATGGAGCGTTATTCCTCGAGCCCTGCGTCCCATGTGGGCAGAGTAACCCGACCTTCTTCCTTCATATGAGAATCAGAGGGCCAAGCCTCCGGTTCCATGTTTCCTCTGCTTAAGCATTCAGCGTTAAATTGGCCCAGGAAGAGCTGAGTAAGATGGACAAAAGCAAAGGAAATGAGGGGTTCAGAACCAACAACTAGCAGGACGCGGGGTAAACATTTTAATGGCCCTTTCCTGTCCCCCGCAACCACATGCACAAGTTTGTATATAGTTAGCCTCATAGCATAATTGCTTAACTCATATTTGTTAGGTTTTCAGGAGAGACAAAACAAAAAAAAACACTTTTTGTCATGTTTATCTGCCTTTATTTATACCTGCCTAACTCTACTCTCCTAACACTGCTGATTCATCCTGCCTTATTGCCAATGTTCTCAGCCTATCAGAATACTTGTTACAAAACAATCACTTTCTGCCAAAGTCAAAAAGTTGACTTAAAAGCACTTTCTACCTACGTCATTTTTGGGCGGTGAAACCGCCCCTATATGTGAGGTTTGGATATTTGCACACCAAATCCTACGCTGTGATTGGCCAAAAATGTACCCCGCCTAACCCTGCACCTAGATTGGCCAATCACAGTCTATTCAGGACCAGTGTCACATGACACATGTGCATAGCCCTATATAAGAAACCATAACTTTAAAAAAACCATAATTTGTTTTTTTAAAGTTATGGTTTCTTCCATCACTTCTTCCATCACTTCTTCCATCACTGTGATGACCACTGTGACCACACCGCCCACTTCACACTGGGTGTGATTTTTGGTATGTAACAAGCATTCTGATTGGCTTAGGACATAGGCAATAAGGCACAATGATGCAGCAATTTTAGGAGAGTAGAGATAGGCAAAAATGTCAATTTCACCAAAAAGTGAGTTAGGCAATTATGCTATGAGGCTAACGATAAATTTATATATCGTCGCTGCCGGAATGGAGACCTTGTATGTCCAAAACCAGTTAAGACAAAATACAAAAAGCTGAAATATGGAGATACAAGGTTTCTGCCCGGTAACAACGATATCCCCTGTGGGGACAACTAAAGGGTTAGGGCTCCCTAACACCTAACCCTAAACTCTAATCCTAACCCTGAAACCCACCTGAATCTTTTACTAATTGTAACCTTAGCTCTAAACGTCTTTCTTGGCCATGAAAAAAACGCAGAAATGTTCCCACAAGGTCTTTCTTGTGGGAACTTTTGTTAGCAACGTGATTAGTTACCCCATTAAATCCGGGAACGCATCTCTGTCATTTTAGATTTCCTTTGCGATTCAAAAATTCAAAATAAAGAAATTCAGAAATGGCGATACAAGCTCACAGCGTGGCACCGAGTGCTGCACTATGAGTTTGTAGATTTGCAAAAAAAAAAGATTGTGGAAATTTGTGCAAATCTTTGAATATATATATTTTTAAAGCGAACATTTGTCAAATATTTGCACACACACACACACACACACACACACACACACACACACACACACACACACACACACACACACACACACACACACACACACACACACACACACACACACACACACACACACACACACACACACACACACACACACACACACACGTAAAACACGTGGTTGTTGGTTGACATGCAGGGGACCGTAGTCTCCCTGGGTGAGCCAGGTCACTACAAGTTAAACCATTATCCAGCTAGACCTGCTCCTGCATGCACCTCACACACAAAGTAGCTATTATTAACGCTGCAGATGGATCCACAGGGGACCACACACAACACCGTGCTTTTATTTTGGAGTAACTGACAGCGCACTTAACAATAGGCGTCATTGTATTAAGAAGGTAATCATTTTTAAAAGGGACAAACAAGCCTTCTAGGAATTTCCAGAGCCACGTCAGGTATTCTACGACGAGATTGTGATTCTTTATGCGTAAATGCACACACTGTACTTGAGTGAGTTTCTTAAGTTATTTATAATTTTTTAAGGGATTATTTGTAGAGATGTTCCAATAAAAAAAGATCTTCCCGATCCAATTTCGATACCCACAACTTGCGTATCAGTCGATACCGAGTACCGATTTGATACCAACGTGTAACATAAGAATCTGTAGGAATAAATAACAATTCCATTAACAATTGTTAAAGTGCAGCCATAAAAGTTAGTAAATTAATAATGTAAATAGTACAGTTACTGTAGAGTATAGAACAGTAGTGCAACATCAACTGAAGCATTCAAAATACAAAATAATTGTTTATGGTAAATGAAATATCATGTGATAAATTATTGGAATGCGACTGGCATGCTCGCCAATACCGATACCAGCATTTTAGGCAGAATCAGCAGCTTTTACGGGTATATCGGTATCGGAACAACTCTAATTATTTGGAGGTTTTGGGTGGAATTGGTGTAATGGTGGCTTTAATTATTTATTTCTTCTCTGTACCTAATGGGGTTTGGTGACTGAAGATTAACCTTACCTTATCTTATCAACAATTTCTGAAAACTACAGCCTTATTCAAAGTAGTACAGATAAAGGAACTTTTTAAACATTTTTTATCATTTTGTATTGCTTTTCATTGTTCTTTAACCCTTTAACAGTCTGCTCAACCAATTGGTAGAGCACATTTTAAGTCACTATTTCTCATTGACAACATTGCTGAACTTAACTCAACCTGATTGAGCCCTTTCTACCATTTGGTTGAGGTATGTTATGGCAAAAAAAGGTCCACCAGATGTCACTGTTTCCCAGTCACATGGATTCTCAGGTAGCCACTTTTTAGGAAGTGAAAATCAATTAATCCACTCCTGAAAGGTGGGATTTTTTTGGTTGAAATTTCAGAGGTAAGATTTTTTTTGTTGTCATATTATCATCTCAGAGGTGTTACTGAACCTGATTATGTAGCTTGATACAATAAAAAAAAAATCTAATAATGGTCTAATAATTTTCTGAAAACATGCTCTACCAAACGGGTTGTTTGTCACTTTATGGTAAGTAGTGAAGCTAAACTAAAGTAATTAAAATGTACTATTTGCTATGGATAAATAGGGCTTTTGCTAATTCAGTGTTGTTAATATAATACATATAATGTTATTTCATTATATTTATGTATTAGTATGATTTTATTCCTATCTAAAAAAACATGCTCAACCAAATGGTTGAATTGTCATTTAATGGTAAAGGTTAGTGGTGCTGAAATAAAAAATGGACTATTTTGATGATCTGTGTGATGAAGAAGATGACCAAACAGACGATGCTGATCAACTCTCACAAGCAGAAGAGACTGGGAACATAATGGGAGACATATTTCTCAGTGAATGCATATAAATCAATGTATATGCATGAAACTTTTACCATTACCATAAAGTGACATCTCAACTGTTTGGTAGAGGCCTATATTTGGAAAACTGTTGGGTCTGTTAAAGAAATTATAATTGATAGTTGTTACTATTGCCCCAAATAAATAAAAAATGCAAAGAAATAATTTTTCCAATGCTTTTTTCTTGGGGTGACCTTTAAAGGGTTAACCCAAAGAAATATAGTTTTTTTTTATGCCAGTTGTGCCCCATGTGTGTGTATTAGTCCCTGTCACTGCCAACCCCTACTGTTGGTTTGGGGAGGATGTATAGACTAGTGGTTCTCAAAGTGGAGAACAGGGACCCTCTGGGGTCCTTGGGGGGAAGCCAAATGGACCCCTACAGGTCTGTAACTGTGAGAGTGTCTCCTGGTGTAGAAAACCACAATGGAGTCACCATGCTGCTTCTTTTCATCTGACAGTGTGGAGCTTCACCAACAAGGCATAACCCATTCAATCTGGGGACGCATCTGTGTCATTTTAGATTTCTTTGGCTCATTCAAAAATAGCAGATATACAAGCTCATAGCGTGGCTATGAGCTTGTAGATCTGCTATTTTTGAAAAATAATTGTTAAAATGTGTGCAAATCTTTGAATATATACATTTTTAACTGAAATATTTGCTTCTGAGGGTCCCACTCCCTGGAACAAAATATTTTGAGATGGGGGTCCGCGGTCAAATACAAATCATTTTTGGTGGTTGACTCCTTGCCATGAAAAGACTGTTTTAGCAACATACGTTTTTTTCCCCAAAAAAAGTATTTAGAACTTTTAGAAGACATTTGTAGAATCCCCAGAAGCAAATATTTGAGTTAAAAAAAATCGTTTTGCCTGGGCCGCTGGCTTAGCGATCCAGGCACGGCTCCAAAGTAGCCTGACAGCGTGTTGTGGGTTCGAGTCCCAATCCCGACGGCCTTTGCTGCATGTCACTCCCCATTTCCTGTCAACCTACTATCCTATCAATAAAGGCATAAAAAAGCCCAAAAATACATCTTTTAAAAAAAACCTAATGTTCGCTTTAAAAAACGAAGATTTGCGCCCTGGCCAACGGCAGAGATCACCTACTGGCTTCCCACCTGGGAAAATGGCCAGTGGTGTCCGTTGGGAGTGCCCGGTCTGTGGAGAATTCAAACCCCCCCGGGCAAGAAATGTACCCCTGTGCCACCGGGAACGCCCCTTCTAGCTCGCAACTTAACAACTTAAATCCATACTGTGTTGACCAGAGTCCCTCAGGGGTCTATACTAGGTCCCCTCTGCTTTCACCCTCTCTACATCAAATCTCTTCACCAAAAATAGCTCACGCCGTGTCACGCAGTGAGGCATTGTGAGCTAAGAGTTTGTAGATCAGCTATGTTCACCTATTGTGCCTCTATTATGATAAAAGGGGGATGGTGTGGTCTGTGGTCAACAGAGACCATGTTGTGAAGATAAGGCAGCGGTGTAGGAACAGGTTCCTGAGAGGTGGACACGCCATCCAACAAGGGCCGAGTCTTCCTGGGAGATTAGCCTCGAGGGAACACAAACCCCATTGAGGAGAACAAAGGTCACGACTCAGAGAACAAGTTCTCGTCCCCCGTTGTGCCATTGAGCCACGGTCATCGTACCCGCTCTTTCTTTTTGGACTCACTGATCCCTACATGCTCCTCTGCTGGAGGGTCGCCCTGTGCACGCACGTGCACACGCACATGCACGCACACACGCACACGCGCACACACACACACACACACACACACACTCTTAGATCACTGAGTCTCTTCAAAGCACACTGTCAAAGCATCCGCCAAATGTTTGCCTTTAATGGAGGCTAATTTATAGACACAGAGACAGGAGCAAATTAGGTCTTGTGGCTGCAGGTGTCGATTACCTGTCCAAAAAAAAACAAAAAAAACATAATTTGGCCTTTTAGTTTGGGAGGTATGATCAAAGCCATTATGACCCACTAATGATCGCAATGTCTTCTGCTGAACTCGGTGGCATCGTGCGTTTGTTAACACGCCATCCCCGTTGTCTCATCACTTCAAAAGCTTTGAGAGCGCACCTCGCCCCGGTCATCGAAACTCTAAGACGCTGCCTCTGTCGGCGTGGTAACACAATCAAATTGCTCAGTCATTTGGCCGTCAGTAACAAAGAGATGCGAACAAATCTCTGAATCTGATGTAAATTGAGACGAGATAATTCCCCTCCCTCACCCCCCCCACCCCCACCCAACCTCCCTCATCTTTGATCTGTGATGTGGATCATATCTGCACCCACTGACTCCCTCGCTTCATCAGCGCTCTCCGCTGCCGTTTGATATTTCATCCTGTCCCCTCGGCCCGATTTGGACACATTACCACAAATTAGCATCCAGATCTGGAATGTCCCGTTATATAATGGGAGTTCGTTTTCAGACGGCCGTTCTTTTTTGAACAGTAACTTTGATATGGGCGAGAGTAGTGTTTACTGTTTATGTTCCAGGCTGCGCTGAATGGCAGGTATTATCTCTGAAAGGACAAAGGATGGCACACATCCAGAAGGCTCCGGGCGGGCAGAGAGGAGAGTTGAGTTTAATATCCCTTTATTGTGCAGCGTTGTGGTGCCTGGTTCGTCACATCTTTAGATGTTCATTTACAATGTAATGTCGTCATTCTGGGAATTTAAGCTTACCCCACTGTTTCACTTATTATATTTGACCGTGGATCAGAGCATCAGGCTAAAACGCTGCCTGACATGGAACTGGAGACTGAAAAGCAAGCAGCAGTAGTTAACCACTTAAACCCTAAGATTTCATCAATGTTTGTTGAATATTCATCCATTTTTGTATAACTTTCATACACTTTTGCCTAATGGCTATCCATTTCTTTCTAATGTTCCTTCATTTTTGCATAACGTTAATCCCTTTTTTCCCGAATGTTCATCCATTTTTGCCAAATGTTCACCTATGTATGACATTATGGAGATGCTCGGGTTCTTATGGTTAAGAAACAAAACCACATGAAACACAATGCTAACCAATAAAAATTCAATGAAAGCAAAAGAGCTGGTGAAGGGCAGGTTGCCATAGACCATTAGCACAGGACAACCAAACATGAACTCATGGCTGTTCCCCGCAGAACAGAGCGCACACAGCAGGTTTCCCCAAATGTGTCCTCAAACCAGTTGACACTTTCCTTGATGTTGTGTGCTTTGTGGCAACTGAGTCCCCCTGCTGAGACCATCAAAGACCTGAAGAATGGAAAGATCAAGGTGGCCAAACCAGCCCTTTATGACAGAAAAGTTAAACTATTCAAAATATTTTTCTGTTCTTTAACCAACGCCCCCCCCCCCCACACACACACACACACACACACACACACACACACACACACACACACACACCACACTCACACGCACGCACAAGCAAACACACTCGCCGCACAAAAATGAACATAGTTTTTGCACAGCTGGGAGACATTATAGGTCCACAGATGCAGGATTAACAAAACCCGTCTGTCCAACTACTGTAATCAATAAGTGATGAAATCATAGTTGTGGGCTGAATGTGATTGTGTAGTATTGTATTATATCACTGGACCGTGTGTTTGTTGTATAACACTGGTGCTGTGACCCCTGAGAGACAACAGAGAGAACTTTGAATGTTAAATTGGTTTTATTACACGGCTTGGTTGAATGCTTGATTGCGATTGGCCAATCACTGAATTCAGCGGTCTGTTATTTTTCAATAATGACCGCTGAACTCCATAAGAGACCGTATGAATCAATGCACCTGAATCAAATTAATCAAACAATCCGTGGTGCTTGGTTGCCGTATTCAACAAGGCAGGCAGCCATGTAAACAGACAATGTATTTTTTACGGCTAAACAGTACTGTACACTAAACGATAATATTGATTATTATATTTGATCGACACTTTCTACCGGACTTTTGCTGGTCAACCTGTTGTGTTGGACGAACCTGGTATAATGGATATCTTTCTTTACCGTAAGCAATTAAATGATTTTGTGTCAATATAGTAATTGCTTTTTGAAGTAGCCGTGTAATAAGTAGGATAATGAATGGTGAGCGGGTCATTGTTGAGAAATAAATAAACCACTTCAGGGTGATCCGCTTCACGTCGCGGGGCCAATCACCCTGTTGGGCTTTATTTCTCAGCAATGACCTGCTCACCATTAAGTATCCATTGCATATTTGCTCATCTGTCCATCCACACTGACTGTGTTGTATTCACATACTGACTAAGTTTTGTGTGTGTGTGTGTGTGTGTGTGTGTGTGTGTGTGTGTGTGTGTGTGTGTGTGTGTGTGTGTGTGTGTGTGTGTGTGTGTGTGGTATTCAGACGTGAACAGAAAGAGGCGCATGGAGGACAGGAAGCACCCCGCCCCCCCCCCCAATGTTAATCCGATGAGCTCACACTCACACAGTGTGTTTCCCTCGTGAGTTCTGCATGACTTGCGCTGCCCCCGGAGATGAGGAGGGGACAGGACAGAGGGAGAGGAGAGGAGAGGAGAGGAGAGGAGAGGAGAGGAGAGGAGAGGAGAGGAGAGGAGAGAGAGGAGGGATGGGGTGATGCTGCAAAAGCAAGAGAAAGGGGGGGGGTAATATAGTAGCGGGTTCTGGGTGGAAGGTGGTGTGTGTGTGTGTGTGTGTGTGTGTGTGTGTGTGTGTGTGTGTGTGTGTGTGTGTGTGTGTGTGTGTGTGTGTGTGTGTGGTGTGTGTGTGTGTGTGTGTGTGTGTGTGTGTGTGTGTGTGTGTGTGTGTGTGTGTGTGGGAGGGGGTTCCCTGACCTCTACAGAGTTCATATTAAAAGTTGACCCTTGCAGACTAATCCAATGACCTCCAGGGTTTAAAATGACCGTTAGTGGACAGACAAGGACAGTCTGTCACTCCGAACCCCCAATGGAAGAGCGCTGCTCTGTGTGTGTGTGTGTGTGTGTGTGTGTGTGTGTGTGTGTGTGTGTGTGTGTGTGTGTGTGTGTGTGTGTGTGTGTGTGTGTGTGTGTGTGTGTGTGTGGGGTGGGATATCGGGTCCATTCCCACCCAGTTTGTCTTATTGGCCACGTGTGTGTGTGTGTGTGTGTGTGTGTGTGTGTGTGTGTGTGTGTGTGTGTGTGTGTGTGTGTGTGTGTGTGTGTGTGTGTGTGTGGGGGGTGGGGGGGGGGGGGCGTGTTATTGGGGGAGGAAGGTGGTGCATTCTTGCTTGTTGTTGCGTGCGTCTGTATGAACGCTTGTGTGGGTGTGTGTTGGGGGGGTAGGATGTGGGTTTGGTCTGTTATGGAGATTGAAGATGGTTTGTGTGTATGTGCACGTGTGTGTGTGTGTGCGTGTGTGGTGGTGGTGGTGGTGGTGGGGGATGTTATTGGGCTTGTGTATTGCGTGCAGTTAGTGTCCGCTGCAGCGCCGACGCAGGGTCTGCATGTGGGAGGTTTTGCGCACTTGAAGTCGCACGAACAGAACTTAACACGCACCTCTGAATGCTCTGTCTGGTCCCATTACATTACACGTCTGTTTGTGACCTCATTTCTTTCGTGGCAGCCTGTAACTTGATTTATATTTCGTCATGTGACGGCGTTGTGCGCCAATAATAAGCGATCTACAAGTTCACAATGTGTCGCGATTGGCTCTTTTCGAGTTGCTATGTTTGGCGATCGTAAGAAGACGTATAAATTAAACATAGGGCAGGATTATTTCACGTACACTGAAATCCTAATATAACAAAGTCCTTAACTTATATATTACATTAACAGAACTTCGGTCGTTGACAGTTTTCAAACGTCTTTGAGCCTTTTCAGTCCCAATAAACACAGATTTGAGCAGACGTGCAGCCAGGGTTCAGGGTTGAGTCTTTACTAGCTTGCACAGTGACCATTTGTTCAGCAATGTTCAATGACACTTCAAAGAGCCAACATGTTGTCTCTGGGACCTGCGAGCATCTTCTGAAGCTCTCTGAGGGCCACTTTTATGTGGTGATAAAATAAAACCGGGTCCCGTATGAAGTCTCTCTCTCTCGCTCTGTCTCTCTCTCTCTCTCTCTCTCTCTCTCTCTCTCTCTCTCTCTCCACCCCCCCCTCTCTCTCTCTCTCTCTCTCTCTCTCTCTCTCTCTCTCTCTCCACTCCTCGTTAATCAGAGCAAACAGTTGGAGCCCCTCTCCTTTCAAAGGGGATTATATCAGGGTCAGAAGCGTTGGGACTTTAATTACCCCTGACATAATGTTTGACCATTCTGTTACCACCGAGCGGGGCAACACTTATTAAGGGGACGTGGGACCAGGGGTCACTGGGGTCACTGGGGTCAACATTCCGAGCACCGCACTGCCCCCCTCCCCACACACACACACACACACACACACACACACAAACATGTTATTGGACATTTGGGACATTTTAGACGTTTCTCTTATTCAGAGACTTGCCACAAATGCAACTGTTGAATATGCTTCAGTTTGTTGGTCAGACAACCTCCCAACCACCACCACACACACACATTACCAACAGCAGTGGAATCGAGTTAAGACCCCAAACCCAGTGTCCAATATGTTAGAATTATACAGTATCAATATATAACACGTACACATGAAAACCTACAGAGCATATTCAGTGTCTGGACAATGTGCTCCCATTTAAGTGTTTCCATCTTTGTTTGCGGTCATGTCTGTGAGCCGTATCATACAGTATAACTCCAGATATGACGGCACCAATATTAGTCTTTCCTCCATTTTTGTCATTGTAAACAATGACATCAACCAGCTTAAAACACCCACCCTCCTCTGCTGTGATTGGTCAGTTGGTGAAAAGTGGCATAGCGTACGACCCCCCCCCCCCTCCCCGCCCGAAAAGTCGAGCTGATTTTAACAAACAGTTATTAGTGTGTGTGCGTGTGTGTGTGTGGGGGGCGCGGGGGGGGGGGGGGGGGGGAGGGGAGTAGAATTGTCTGACGATGCTGAAGGTCAGTAACTCACAGCGTGACCCTGACAGCATGCGAGGTGTTAGGCGTCTGATTGGGTCCACAAATGACCTCAGAGCCTGGTCTAACATGACGAGACGCATGGATGTTTGAGGGCTGTTTGCATGGACCAGTGTGGCTCCAACATATATGGGTCTCGGACTTCATGTCAATTATCTATGACATCAGTCGTCGGTGACATATCTACAGTATGACATATGACTCCATATTTGGGCAAAAGTTCAGCCCGATCAGAGCCCCATGGACTTAAAGTAAGATATTTTAAAAAATGGTTAAACGTGTGGAAAAACTTGTGGAGTTATATTTCTGTGGTCAGAAATAGCCAATCTACAAGCTCGCAAATCAACGTGTTGTGAGAAGATCTGCTATGTCTGTTATTATGCCCAGCATATTGATGCTAGGGTTCAATAGTAGTTCTGTTTTTCTAGCTTACTGCAGGCTGTGATGACGCCTGAATTTCCCCTTCTATGTATCTAAATGAATAAACCAATTGACTGAACCCCCCCTCCTTGATTGCATCACCATGCTTTAGAAAACCCCTTTTAAAGTTGGCCAAACATCTTTAAAGAGCCTTTGTTCCAGAACACCCTCCTATCTGCTCCTGACTCATCTTCTGCTGTCTGTCTCTGGGAACCCCAGTGGATGATGCAGAACGCTGGGCAGCCAGCCAGCCACACAATCACTCTCCCCTCTCGTGAAAAAAAAAACACTTATATCACATCTTCACACAGATAAGGCCCGAGTTTGGAAACGCACCAAACACAGCGGCAGCTTGTATCTCTCAGCGGAGGGCGAGAAGGAGGAGGGACCCCAGCTCGCTGTGGCGTTCTGCCGTGCACGGCAATAAGATACATGGACACCATAGACAAAACATCTACACTCCAGGTGGCTACATTCTCCCAAGGTCACATAGAACTGCGTATCTCTTTACCTATGTAGGACACACAATGCAGCGCTGTGTATTGTGTGAAGAGTTTTGTTTATGAAAAGACTCTCTATGTAATTCCAGGAAAAGAAACTTGAACCACTGACATGTCAGAAAGAAGTTATGATACAGCTTAAAGCCTGAATCAATGGAGCGTTTGTGGAACTCTAGTCTCAACGTTTGAACCGAGAGGCTGTGGTTGAACTATAGGACAATGTAAGCCCCTTTACTGTTCAATACTTTGTCTTTGAAAAGTTGTGTTTCTAACAGTTGTCCCAGATGAGGTTTTCATAAGAAGGAAACTAGTCTATAGGCATGAAACGATCAATCAAAACATTGATTAACTGATTAAAATCAGATACGTTATTCCGTTATCACCTTATCATCACGTTATGGTATAAATAACCTATTATCCACATCAAGCCTACAGCGTCCCTATTCTGGGCACGTCAGAACAAGCAAAACATTCTTTGAAAATAGCCGATCTACAAGCTCAATTGTGATTAACCAAATAATCAAAATAATAATCAGCAGATGAATCAATTATTAAAGTGGTAGTTATAGTTGCAGCCCTCATTCAGTCAGAGTCATGGAAGGATTGATGTGTAGCATTTAATCTTTAAATAATAATAACATGGTGCAGCTCAGGTGCTTTCAGTTGTCTAATGATTATCAACAGTTTGATGTGAAACAGTAGTCTCTGTGGACACTCACTCTGTCTCTCCACTGATCTTCTAGAGTTAAATAGCATTTGCACACGTTCAATAATTCACTCAGGGTAAACAATCTTTTGTTCCGTTTCATGGTTCACCAGGTCAGCATATCATCTTCGCGTGCGCACACACACACACACACACACACACACACACACACACACACACACACACACACACACACACACACACACACACACACACACACACACACACACACACACACACACACACACACACACACACACACACACACACACACACACACACACACGCAACTGTATGTACTGTTATGTGACAGTGCAGTAGCCCGACTTACTAGCTTAACTGACACTAAATCCACTGCTTGTTTCGTCCAGTATTTATCTAAATGTCTCATAAACCCACATCGTCTACTCCTAAGTCTGACTTTCAGTTGAGCAATAAGCTTTTTCGCTCCGTGTTTATCAAAATACAAGTGTCTTTTCATTCTGTGTTTATGGACATTACGAGAACAAGCAAAAATGTTTAACGTCCTCAAACACAGATAACTCTGTTTTTGTGCATGCATCTAAGTAGGTGACCCATGTTCTCAGCCCTTGTATCAAAACCTCAGACAATTAACTCTGACAGTGCAAGTGCAGAAAAATAAAAGGCTTCAATCCGGTAATCCATTATGTAAACAAATCCAGCTTTGGGGCGACAGCACTCCAGCAGGGAGTGTCATACTTTTACACGCAATTACAGACTTGTCCTTTAACAAAACCCCTTGGTACACAAGCAGGACCTAATCCTCTCCTTGTTCGGCCCGCCTCGATCATCCCGGGAGCAGTTTGAAAACAATTATCACCACCCTGAATCACGGGTCGTGTTCTATCTTGTGGCGCAGTGACAGCACAAGTGTGTAACTCGACACCTCGTATGGGCTTTAGATGCCATTCAGATCAACAACAAGGATAACGACACAAAACTACCTGCAGCTTTGGCCATAATGTGACTGTACATACAGTATCTGGTGCCTTGCTTAAATCTCTTACATGTTCATTTGGCAGCAGGTCACCATGTTATACTCAAAAAAATAAAAAATAATGAAGCATCATACATTTTATGTCCTCTGATGACAGAAAAGAGGTAATTGCAACTGTAACACCGTTTCGAACCCGGGTCTCCCGCGTGGGAAACCAATATCTACCGCTCATCCCTCCTTGGCCAGGGGAGATATTGGGCTTAGGAGCTTCAGGCAGGGCTACTTGTCACCCAGTAGGTGTCTTACCAAACACCAGGGTCTAAATGTATCAATGGAAGTACAGGGAGACCACCTCCAGCCACTGCAGATGTACTAGTTGTATAAACATTCTATTATACTCTACAGGACAGATTGGTTGAAATATAATTTATTTGCATTCACTAAAAAAAGTTTTAACACATATCTTACCATTTTTTAAAAAAATTTTTTTTAATGCTTTAAACATTTAAACCCTATAGTATACACTGACCGGGATCCCCCAGAGGTCTGCACCTGGTCCCCTTTTTTTTAACCTTTTTTTTACCATTACACACACACACAAATCACTTAGTATATCTACAGTACAAGTGCCATGACGCGTTGTGAGCTTGTAAATTGGATAATTGGCCTGTATTGGAATATCCAGATCAGAAAAACACACAAGAGACACATCTGACCTTGGAGCAGTAGCGCGACGGCAGACAGCCTAAGAGTCTGAGACCCCCGGAGATGAAACACTGAAGCCCCCCTGGCTCGTTCAGCAGACGTCTGTCAGGGCATTAACATGAATAAAGGTTTGTTTTACCCTGCACGGCAATCAGCCACAGGAAAACACTTGTAACTTTTATGATGGAGCCAGAGGGGGAAAATCAGCAACATTCAGGGCATTCATTAGGCCTCTCACAGTGGGTAGAGAAACACATTTTCCCCTCATGAAAGTGACAAAAGTGCTAAACGTATACAGTGCAGTGCTATTTTAGAAGCTGCTTTAATAGTCTCCCCTGAGTTTTAAATGAGACACAGCGACGGCATGCAGCGCACAATGAAATGAAGCAGTAATACTGGAGCCACATTCACTCTTAAGCCTCATTTATACTTGGTTGCATGCTGGTGCTGCATGCAGTAAATAGCAGATACAAGCTCACCACGTGTCACGTATGTGACGCGTGGTGAGCTTGTAGATCTGCTATTTACTGAGCACGACACCAGCACGCAACTAAGTATAAATGAGGCTATAGGCAGAGGCGTGAAGAGAAGCCTAACTGTACTCAAGTAAAAGTATTGTTACTTTAAAATAGTGACTCAAGTAGAAGTAAAAGTAGTCATCCAAATAATTACTTGAGTAAGAGTATAACATCTGGTGAAAAGAGTACTCAGTACTGAGTTACTTCTTACAATCTGATTTGTTTAAATAATCAGAACGTAATTGAAATTGAATGTGCTTGTCCATTCGAAATAAACAGAATTGGCTGAAGTCTCTCTGAAAGAATTAAACAAATAGAATGTGCATTTAATGGGGCGGGTAAAAATATATGTGGCCAAATCATTTGAAATTGTACTTTTACTCCTTTATATTTGGCCCTAATTAGTAAGTAAATAAAATGTTCACAAATATATTTGAGTAAAAGTGAAAATTATATTGCATTAAATCTACTCTTACAAGTGCAATTTATTCAAAAAGATTAAGCAAATGTAACTGAGTAAATGTAACTCGTTACTATACCCCTTTCTGCTCTTAGGGACTGTTTTTTCTTTTCCTCTGCTCTCCCCAAGACAAGAAGAGTGGCGCTTTGACTCGACGTCCCCCATAAATCTGTCACTGGATCAGTTAAGTGATTCTAAAATAGGCACGGGCGTCTGTTTGTTTTTCGGTGTGTTTTACGGTAGGCTACTCTGTGACGCTGGCCTGTGGTGATTTGAGAGTGAGGAAAATGACGTTTTTTTTTTTATGGACCCTGCTCTGCAGGGTTTTACAACGATAGTGGAAACAATCACAGCCAATGTTTCCAATCATTCGCTGGCTCACAGTGGCACGAAAACGCATTTCACAAATATTAATCTGTGCATTTATGAAATCTTAATAGGTGTTAATAGGTTGGCCAGACATGCTGGGGGACAGCATTTTTTTCCTCATCAGTTCTTTTCCGTATTACCTGTATTACATGTCGTCTATCAGGCACAAACTTTGTATGTCCAAAAGTGTTATATAGGAAATGGGTGGGAAAAAAATGTTTTTCCAATGGATCCAATGAAGTTATTTAGTAATCCCAAGCTCTTGTTAATACTATATTGGTTAAATACGTCTAAAACCCTCAGACAGACTTAACCACTTTCAACATGCCGTTCCTATTTTTGGAAAAATAGCATTTCAAAATAACCCTTCATTTCAAAACTCCTGGAGAAAGTTGTATCAAGTCAACTCCTAAAATTGCCGGAAAATAACTATAGCTAGCTAGATACTGTAGATACCTTTATTATCCCGTGGGGTCCTTGAGGGAGTTCCAGGGGGTCCCCATTGATTTTACAATATAAACTGGAGTCCCAGAGATAGAAATGCCATTAAATGGGGGTCCGTAGCCTAATGCATGTCAAACTGGGGATCCTTGAAATTAAAATGGTTGAGAATCACTGCTAGAGCCGTGAAAATCTTCTCTTATGGGGGTCCCTGGCAAATATTTTCAAATGGGGGGGGGGGGGGGGGTCCGCGGGCTAATAAGTATCAATTTGGGGGTCCTTGACGTGAAAAGGTTTGAGAACCACTGCTATAAGATCCTGAGCGTGGGAGTAGATCCTCAGATAGGGCCCTCCTGGTTGCCTCATCACCTGGGGTGATTGGGCTTTTGCAGCCCAGGCACTTTAGGCTTATCTGGAATGCCCTACTCAGAGGATCTAAGGTTGCAATGTCAGTGTCATCTTTTACTATAAATCACCTATGAAAACCTTCATGTTTCATAAACATGAAATGGTCCTTGTCAAGGCCATTTCATGTTTATATTATTTATCTTCTAATTGCCTGTCTTATCTGTGCTCATCTCCTTTCATGGCCTTTCTTTATGCCTTCTGTGTTTATATTTGATGTTTATTGTATCTTTTGATTTGTACATTTGTCATTTATTATCTCTTTCATCTTATGTTGCTGTAATTTTGATGCTGTTTTTGTAAAGCGCTTTGTAACCTTGTTCCAATAAGCGCTATACACATCAAGTTAATTAATATTGTTATACAGCATACATGCTTTTATCTCTCCTCACCGTGACCACGCTAATGCTCTGTTTATTTGTCTTAATAAAAAAGAACTGGATTAGATCCAGTGTGTTTAGAACGTAGTGACTGACAAGCCTTTTAACCACATGAACCCTAGCGTCCCTATTCTGGGACAAACATTGGGCAAACATAGCAGGTCTACAAGCTCACAATGCTTTGTGAGCTTGAAGATTGGCTATTTCTCAGCCAAGCTTGGTGTTGAAGGGAAAAGGAGGTGGACAACTACAGACCCCTGGGGGACTCCGGTGAACATAATATAAGGTTAAGTGGTTAAGTAGAACTAAGAAATGGGGTCAAATCTCCCCTTTTTAGCATCTCTTCATTGTATTGGTCTTAGAATTCAGTTTAACACCCTGTTGTCCCTATTTTTTGGCCTGTCATTATAGGTGAATATTGAGTTTAAATAGGCCAGAATTTGACATAAAATAGGTAGCTCATATGAGCTTAAATTTTTTAAAGATCTTATTGATTAAGTTTTAGTCTTTGCATGGCATGGCTCAGAGTTATATCTGATCTCTTGATTACATATGAGGCACCATGCAGCCTGAGGGCCCTCAGGCAGGAGCCTCCTGACCATCTAGATTAAAAACCAGAGGTGTGGTCAGACCTCCACCACTTTGGAATGACATGCCTGAGGATTATCTTTTAAATCTTTTCTTAAAACTCTTCTATCGTTCCTTTGTTGTAAGGCCTGTTTTGTAATCTATAGATTTGTATCATTTTGTAAACAAATTAGTGATACTAATTTGTCCAGGACGGGAGAGAAAGAAAACCTGAACATGAAGTAAAATGAAAGATTACAAATCAAGATGAGATCTCAAAAATCTACGAATCACTTCAGCCAGTGACATCACCTCTACCATGATAGGCTAAATTCCTTCTGAGAGCTCGACAACATGCACACATGGCTCAGGTATCCTTTTTATAATGGAAGCTCCACCCCTTCAAATTCAAACAGACCAATAACAGTAGTCAATTGATTTACACAAGGTGTTACACATCACGATCATCAGTTGAGTGAGTTAGTTATTTTACATTTAAATTATGTTACGTTTCGATGAACAATACTTCACAAAAACCTTTGTCAATCATGTCTCCATGATCTCCTCAGGCAGGGACCTGTTCCTGTATCTTGATCTAATCTTGTAGATCTCGGGATCCACATGGGAACGGCGTCGTTCCAATGTGGATCTCAGACTTCATGTAGCCAGCCTGTGACACCAGCCATTCTACTCCAAATTTGGGCGAGGTTTCAGCCTCAACGACTTCATTATACAGTAGCAGTCACACCATTTCCCATGTAGTCTTGTGGGTTGTGGGCGGTGCCGGTTTTCTGGTGTGTAGTTTGTGAAAATGCCTGCCAAGTGGGGTCAAACACGCAGTTCTTTTCTATTGGTTGACGGCACGCCCGGTCAAAGTTCACCAATGTTGATCTCCACGCAAATGGAATGGAAGTGAATGGGGCGGTGATGCTTCTGACGCGTATGTGTGACCGTACCCGTAAGCGGTCACACTTGGCCGGAGTCAAACCAATTGGACTCAGAAGCAGGTGTGACTGCACAGTGCACACACCTGTTGTGCATCGAGCTAATCGATGCACACAGGATAAATCAGCCATCCCCTTCTACATACAGGAGGAAGAAACTCTGTCATGACAAGTGTTGTATCTGCTCTTGTCTTATTCCTTGTGGCTAACAACTAAGGCATGGCAAGCATTATGTTACTTGGAAATAAAGACGTTTGTGATCTAAGAACCGTCATCTGTCCTAATATTGAGCCTCTCACGATATAGTACCAACATCTTTGCTGAGAGACTACAAAGCTCAAAAAAAAGAGTCAAAAAGGGAACACAGAATTCAAAAAGAGTTCTGTGTGATCTGCTGCCTGGTTAAAGAACACAGACTTTAGTGAAGTGCACTGTTCTTCTCCATGGTCAAATGTCACCATTTGAAGGCTAATAAACAGATGCACCTCGGGAAGGCCGCAAAGTTGAACTGCTCGATTTCTGTCTGTCTTCATATGTTGGATTGTGTCCAACTCCTGTTGTTGAGGACTGGGTTGTGCGTGCTGGTGCTCTCATTTCTGCAAACAACATAAACCACGCCTGTGTGAACTGTAGCTCGCTCCTATTCTTCACAGGGAACCAGGAATGCATCCAATACAACTCCCTAACATCCTCCATTCAAACCAGGGCAGAATCCAGGCAGGGACAAAGACATCTAGGATTGTATTTAAGCTTACCTCCATGTCCACCAAATGACCTCACAGAGACACCTGTCCTGAAATGACTGATTTAAAAAAAAAGTCCTCTTAGACCTTTATTTATCCAAGAATTACTGAGACAGAGTGAACATACGATCACTATGAACTTATTAAAATACTATCTGTTCAAGTAGTAGTAGTAGTAGTAGTAACAACAACAGGTATAGCAGTAGTGCACTATAGCTGTTTAGCCTGGTTCCAGACGAATCTGCCTTTGCAAAATTGCATCGCACTTTAGCCCTCGGCAGATTAGGTCTGGCCCCGATCAATAGAGATTTCATTTCTCTCCCTCCGAAGTCGTGAGGGACCAATCAGGGCCCAGTATCCAAATGTGGGCGGGCTTATCACCTTATTTGGAGCAATGACGTACAATGCAGGAGACTCATTTTCAGGTTTTCACAACAAAGATGGACGCCGCCATAGCATCGGTAGTAAACGCGTAAGAAAATATTTATTTTCTAAAAGACGAACAGACAATTGCCCTTAAAGCTTTTGTTGGAAAGAAAGATGTGTTCAGAATAGTTTCATCTGGTTACCAGACTAAATACGAGTGGGGTTAGCTTTCGTTGTTTATTTCAGCACCGGCGCTTGTGTGTGACGTAGCAGGAAGCACTGCTCTGATTGGTTTTAGGTCTAACCAATAGAGTCCGTTTGGATCTTTTTGTAACCGCACCTTGGGAAAAAATCTATCGTTGATAGGGACCAGACTAATATCCACGCAGTGTGTCGTGTGATATTGTCTGGCCACGCGAGGCTAATAGCAGTTACTACTAACCTTAATCCTGTTAGTATACTACTCTGACTGATACCTATTAGCTATATTGAAGTGTCCCTGACCAAGACACTTAACCCCCAATCTGGGAACCCATCGCCAAATGAAAAGGAAAAACAGCGCCCTCTGCTGTTTTTGACTATCTCACTTGGCTCTGGGAGGAAGTCGACGTAGCACACGTACGCAAGGAAACCGGGGTTTTGGTCTGCCTTCAGCCTTTCACTTCCGGTGGTGCGACTATGTTTTCATTCCCACTAACAATATTTCTACACGGAACACTAACACCACTTCTCCCAGAGAACATGGATCGTTTTGGTTATAAGCCCACTTGTTTCTATGATGAAAGAGCAAGTTAAAATGTGAATATCTTTCCGTGGTTTTGTCTGCTCCGAGGACGCTATTGTTAAATTAGTTTCGGTTTGTTTCTAGTGGGGAAGGATCGGTACACACGTAAATCCCACCCACTACATTTGATTGGGTAAAGCGCGGCCTGCTTCCTGATCTGAAGGCACAACCACTTGTAGGCCAGTGCGTACGCGATATGACGAACCCCCCCCGACAGATTCAAACGCAGAGCAGAATCTGTTCTTGAGAGATTACTTAACCCCTAACTGCTCCCCAGACGCTGTCACACTTCTCCTAATAGCTATGTATGTATATGCACATGTGCAAAAATCATGTACTTTGGCAAACAACGTGTTACTACTTCGACTACTATACCTGCTATTTCTAGTATTATACCTGTTAATACTACACCCTTCCGAAGTTCCCGCTCACTTAGATCATCTAACACGGGACGCCTGTCCCTCCCTTCCCTACGACACCGTGGCCAACGCTCCAAGCGTCCTACACTCTTCTTCTCCCTCCTGGCTCCCAAGCTGTGAGATGACCTCTGACCCCCCCCCCACAAACACACACACCCTCCACAGTCAGGACTGCAGACTCACTCCCCATTTTCCACCACGGTCTGAAAACTCACCTCTTCAGACTCTACCTCACCCACAGCACTCCTCATTCCTTGTATCGCTTCTTGTTGCCTATTGTTTTGACACACACTAGTTGTGAAGTAGGTATCAAGGCTGTTGTTACACAACTACACTGCGGCAGTTGCAACTGTTGGTGCAATAGTCAGGAGATGTATATTTTCATTTCTACACCCATTGTTGATAGACTGTATATATTTATTGATAGACTGTGGGTGTATTGATTCAGAGTGGCAGAATCGAAGCTTGACTACTCTCTATAGTGTATTTTTTATTTTATTTTTTACTTTAATTCTTACTTGTACCTCTCCTGTGTTTGCTTCAAAGACACCTGAGTGTGCCTCTGGGGATCAATAGGTTTATCTTAATAGTTTTCATGATGTTTGACAGACACCAATACACACAGAAAAATAAAGGTGCCAACTGGAACCTAAACTGGTTCTTCAGAGTGATGCCATAGAAGAACCATTTTTGGTTCCAGAGATGTGTTTTTCAAAAATAGCAGATCTGCTATTTTCGATGAATGTCTGCCTTAGAGTGCAAAGGTTCCTCAAAGGACTTTGACAAAAAAAGGTTCTCTAGAACTAGATGAGGAACATGGAAGAACCATTCACTAGATCAATGGTTCTTTAGTAGTTGACGGCTCTTTGAGGAAACATATAGCCTTTTAAAGAACCATTTAAGAACCATTATTTTTCTGTGTATAGAGAACCAAAATACAAGGGAAGAAGGAAGGTCATAAAGCAGCTATATCCAGGTTCCATACCTGTCAACGCACCCCCCTCCGTTGGACTGTAAATCACTCCCCACCCACGACTATCTGACCACACATCACCGTTCACACCTCCACCCGGCTACGTGGCTCACACTGGGAGATACATCCATGTACCAGGAGCAGCATTTAGGTCAGTCACTCATGCAGGGAGTATCATGGTTACTACAGTAGCTGTTCTCAAGCCTATACAGTAGCCGGGGTCACGCCACCGTTCCCCGAACAGTTCAACTGTTTGAAACCTGACAAGCAGGGGGGGCAGAGAGGCCACTCAGATCCCACTGCCTCGCCATTTAACTCACTCTTCAACCTGTCATGCAGGGCACAGGTTAGACGCCACCGCACAATGAGCACCAGAAAGGAATTCACTAACGGCAAGCTAGAATGAGAGACAGAAGGAGAGAGAGAGAGAGAGAGAGAGAGAGGAGGGTGAAAGACCTATTTTTTTTTCTTTCTGTATGGTTTTCATAAAGACAGGCGTTCAGAGCTGCCAGCGTCAAAGTGACAAGCTCTTTTATGTGCGCTGGGCGTGGCCCCGCCCCGGTTTTGTAAAGGCGAGCAGAGCAGAGATAGTGGTGCCCATTGTTGGGCCTGCAGGGGGGGGGGGGAGAGGAGCGAGTCCCATCCTATTGAGAGGGGAGGGGCCGGGTTCGGGGCAGGGAGCCTGAATGGGACCAAGGTAAGGTATCCATGCCCCTGGTGCCCTCGGTGTGGGAACAGATCCCTCGCATCACACATCACACACTGAAGGGATCACGTGCCCACCGCTGGGAATGTCCCGCTACCACGAGGTGACACGGCAGGGCCCTTCTGACAGGTACAGGAGTGTCACGCTCCTCCTGTGTGGCATTAACACCGTCCGCTAAGACACCTGAAAGGATCGTATTCGCACACTCACACACACACACACACACATGCACGCTCGAACGCATGCACACACGCATGCATGCATGCACGAATGCACACATGTACACACACATGCATGTGCACAAGACAGTTCACATTATGCAGAAACACACACACACACACACACACAGCACGTAAGTATACAGGCATGTAGAAAAATACACACAGAATATAAACATATAGTTCATTGACACACAAGGTGAAAACCCAGAGCAACGTATTTGAATAATAATCATCATAATTAATCTGCAGAACTCCTACAGGGCGACGAACTCACCAGCAGGGTCAGTGAAGTGCCTTCAACACTCTTTAATATTGACTTTGGCGCATCAATCATTCTCTCATTTATTGCCTGGCGTGTCTCATGTGTTGCAACTCGTCATTCCTGGGATTCCACAGGGAGCACAAATAAGACCCCATGGAATGAGATCGACACCAAAACAAGACAACATTCCTCAGGCAAGTTTTAACAAAAAAAAAGAAAGAAAGAAAGAAAGAAAAGAGAACCTGTATTATATAAGTGGTACTGTATGACTGGCTGGGATGTAACGATACCACCACAGGACTGATCCCTGATCAAAGCTTATAGCTCAGGGCTTTTAGAGATGAGGCGCAGGCATTATGATCTTAGTTGTTATATTATGAATCATATTTCTAATGTAGTTTAACCACTTTCAGCCTGGCGCCCCCATTCTGGCGCCTATTTTAGACGAAAATTTCCAAAATCTTTCACACATTTTCAAACAGTTTGTGAGATTGTAGATCGGCTATTTTATGAAATAGGGCTTCAGTGGTTAATTGTTCAAACCAAAAAGGTATTGTGTTTTGTAACACCTGGATCACATTTATAGTTTGCAAATTAAACAGAGACGTTTAGTGAAGCTGAAGTGGGCGGATTGATTGGCCTTCTCCCAGGTAGCTCCGCCCCCTCTCCAACACAATGAAACGACTCTCTGATTAGCGCTGATTAGCACTCGTTTGTTTCCCAGACAACAAGTGAGCGACAAAGCCACTTGACAGGCAGATTGAAGTAACACTGTGTGTGCGTGCGTGCGTGCGTGCGTGCGTGCGTGCGTGCGTGCGTGCGTGTGTGGAGGGTGCGTGTGTGCGTGTGCGTGTGTGTGTGTGGAGTGTGTCTGTTGTTGCAGCCCTCCAGGGGATTACAATCAACTGCCCCGGCCTGTTGGGGGCTTAATGACTGAACTCTGCAAAAGCCACCAGTGTGTGTGTGTGTGTGTGTGTGTGTGTGTGTGTGTGTGTGTGTGTGTGTGCGTGTGTGTGTGTGTGTGCGCGGTGCATGCCTGCGTGTGTGTGTGTGCGCGCATGTGTGTGTGTTTAGGGGGGGGGGTCAGTGCTTACTGAACAGAGGCCATGTTCGTACTAATTGGTTCAGTCTACAGTGTTTATCTCCCGGGCTGCAGAGAAAAAGCCCTCATTGAAGTGTGAATGAAATCCCAGTGATTGCGGATTGCGATTAATAGTTAAGACAGCAGGGTGACGGACCTGATTTCTCTGCATAGTGTAATCTGCAGGGTTAACTTTGACACTTTTGAACCTAAATGCCATTGTTCCGATATGAGGAGATAATGTGTGTATTTCTTATTTCAGGATACAAATGGTCTTTCCCCCCCCCCCCCCACACTACGTATATTATATCATCACAACAGATCAATGGGATTTAGGTCTAAAATCTACTAATTTCTTCCATTTGTACACTCTTCAGAGTTAAATGAACCCTAATGATTTTACTGTGTGTGATTCAGTGAGGGAACCATGCATTGCTTACTGTTTGCAAATCAAAATGTTTGATTATTGGCAGTGTGTGTAGATAAACATATATACATTACGTGCCTGTGTGAGCATGTGAGTAGCATAGTACATAGATATGTCTGTGATTATACAAGTGTGTGTGCGTGCATGCCTCTTCGTGTGTGTGTGTGTTTACATGTGTGCATGCAGAACAAAATCCAATATTTAACTATGACCGTAGCCTGGCGTACCCGAGTCCAAACAGCCGGGTCCATCATATCCTGTAAAACACAGTTTGACCGGGAGATTCTAGATAGGCCTTCATCGATCCCTCGAGCATTTGGAACCCTGGCGCATGACATTATGTTTAGATCCCTGGAAGAAATCCATCTGCCCCAGGTGTATATAGACATAGTCAAGGACATCTATATCCCCTTACAACTGGGAATAAAAACAGGCTGCCCATGGAGCGCAGTGAACTTTGTGCTGGCAATCAACGGGTGGATGTGCCAGTGTGCGCCTCTTAACATCTACTCCCCCAACCCTGTGCAGGGGTACGCAGACGACGTGGTCGTATGTTCCCGACACGAAGGAGTTGTAAAAGACATCTTTCCAGGACTGACTCTTTTTTGGAGTGGTCTGGACTACAGGTAAAACCATTTAAATGTGCTGTCTTTTATGAGAGGAGGAGCGGGGGCAATCGATGGTATCACGCCAAATCAGACAAAATCCCAACATTTACAATAAACAATGTACCAATCAGAGTCCTACGTACGAAACATACAGCTACCTCGGCCATAAATGTAATATCGCTGGGGAGTGGACAGCGCAAGTGGACGAGATTGTCAAAGATTACACAGCCAGGCTAGACCTAATAAACTCCTCTCCTCTTCCAGTGGTTATGCAGCTAGAGGCGATTGGGCAGGTCGCCCTGTCCAAAATACACCATCTCTTCTCTAACGTTCATATACCAAAAAAAGTACTGACATTAACAACAAAACTGTACTGCGAGTGAGAGAATGGTTTGGCCTGAGCACACATACAACCTGTGACCTCATATTCCACAGTAAGCGAGGAGGAGGGCTGGGGGTAGCAGATATCGAATGGATATATATATCCACACGCCTTTCCCATCTATTAAACATGCTTAACAGTGATGATCAGACAGTCAGAGAGCTTGCCAGAGCCTCGCTTATTCTCGATCTGGAGCGACGCAAGGTCCCAACCCTCCCAGCTTCCCTGGGTTTAAAAAGAAGCCCAGTGGTAAATTGGACACCAACTCTGACTGGCCCGATCTGAACAATCTGTGTAATTGGACTGATGTTACTCTGGAGTGGAAATGAGCGGACGACGAGACGGTGAGCGTCTCTGAGTTTGTGATCACTGACCTGTCAATCAACGCGCGCGCAACAGTAAGCCGCAACGGAACATCAAGCGCGCTCCCGACCATCGGCGCGCGCGCACCTTCTAGCGCTGAGAGCGCAGCAGAGGAAGCGGCGATGGACAGGACTGTGGCTGCAAGGGAAGCTTGCTTGCCTGCAGTCAGCTGATCACTCCGTGTCCCACTCAATTCTGAAAAACGCAGCGATTGATGAGGATATTCTCATCTTCGCAGTAAAGGCACGCCTCCAAGTGCTGCCAACCAAACCGAATCTGTCCATCTGGTATGCCAATAAACATGACTCTTACTGCCTACACCATGGACAGTATCAGACCATAGAGTCCATGTCCCATATATTAAACGGTTGTAATGTGTGCATGCAGATGTACATGCAGAACAAAATCCAATATTTAACTATGACCGTAGCCTGGCGTACGTGAGTCCAAACAGCCGGGTCCATCATATCCAGTAAAACACAGTTTGACCGGGAGATTCTAGATAGGCCTTTCATCGATCCCTGTGAGGGACATTCAGGTGTCATAGCGGCACCACATGAAACACAGGATAGTGCAGGTCAGAGTAGAGAGATAAATAATAGATAATAAAAAAACAAGAAGCAAAATAAAAACAACTAAAGTCTGGCCTGGCCATCTGTACTTGGACAGACTGAGTTAACATAATGTATGAACTATAAATAGATACAAATATAGGAATAAGTATCATCATCATAAGTACAATCTATCTCATCTATCATCCATGCATGGACAGATATTAATATACAGCATGTCAGCCAGCTATAGAGGGAATATGGATAAATATGTACAGTCAATCTACAGTGAATAAGGAGCAATATACAATCCATGGACAGTTAAACATTTACACCAGCAGGCCTCTAGGTACGATACATTCATCTGAGATGGAGTCATAAATGTAGAGCTGTTGTTTTTTAGTAGAACCAACACATGTCCAGACTCAGAGGCAACATCGGGAGGGGGGTGGGGTGATGGGGTGGGGGGATTTGAGACCCATCTGTTGAGCAAAGCTTTTTTTTTGGAGGGAGAGCACTAATATGGATTTAGGATATTGTCCTCTCCACAGGTGGGACTCTGTGTGTGTGTGTGTGTGTGTGTGTGTGTGTGTGTGTGTGTGTGTGTGTGTGTGTGTGTGTGTGTGTGTGTGTGTGTGTGTGTGTGTGTGTGTGTGTGTGTGTGTGTGTGTGTGGGGGGGGGGTGTGTGGGGGGGGGTGTGTGTGTGCGTGCATGCATGCGTGTCCGTGCATTCATGCACACATGTGTGTGTGTGGTAGTAGTAGAAATGTGTAGAATAGCATTAGCGAAAACAAAACATATTTAAAAAGAAGGTATGACCTAACTAACAGACAGACAGACAGACAGACACACAGACATGCATGGGGCTTGATCGAATAGCAAAGCAAATAAAAGCCCAGACCTCTAACAGTTAATATGATTTTTTGAGGTGTCCTTCTGCTCTACATTCCAGTCAGGACGACCTGGGTGGTCAGAGAGAGAGAAGGGGGGGGGGGGGTATGTGTGCGGGTTTGAATCCTGCAGCAGGCTTAGCAGCGATTCTTTTCCTGACTTGCTTGTTTATCAGTCTTGTAGAACTAGCATCCTTACTCTGGGTGGAGCATTCGCAGTAAATAGCAGATCTATAGCAGATCAACGCGCTGCAACGTGACACGTTGTCGGAGCTTGTAGACGGCTATTTTTTGGCAAAGACATTTGTTGTACTGTAGACGGTCCAAGTAAAGTACAGAGCCAGTTTATTAAGTCTAGAGGGTTTAAGTGCTTAAGCCGCCGGCACTTTCACTGCTGTCTGAACAGCGAGATACAGAGAGATGACCTACCATTCATTTTGGTACTTGGAAGTAAAGATACATGACTACTTACAGCCCCAACCACTCAAATAAACTAAAGAAAAACTGTTTTTGGCCACCAGAGGGATCACTGACATGGTGGCCAACCACAGCAACCTCAGTAGTTGAGTGAGTGAGTGAGTGAGTGAGTGAGTGAGTGAGTGAGTGAGTGAGTGAGTGAGTGACAGTGGTGAAAAAAGTACTCACAATTCTTACTTAAGTAAAAGTATCAATACTGCATTGTAGAAATACTCTGTTACAAGTAAAAGTCCAGAATTCAAAATTGACTTGAGTAAAAGTACAAAAGTATTGGTATCAAAACGTTCTTAAAAGAACATTTTACCAAAAGTAAAAGTACTAAAATGTTTGAAAATAGCCTATGTATAAAATAGGGCTGAATTGGTTAATGTATGTTTTATAATAATTTACATCTGAAAAGTAACTAGTAAGTAACTAACATTTTCAAATAATTGCAGTGGAGTAAAAGTATATTATTTGCCTCTGAGATGTAGTGGAGTAGAAGTAGAAGTATTGAAAATAGGAAATACTGCAGTAAAGTAAAAGTACCTCAAAATTGTACTTAAAGGTAGGGTAAGTGATTTACTTTGGTTAAAATAAGTGTTAAATAGCTCAATATTCTGATAGCACTCATTGCTATAGTGGGTTTGTTCAGTAAAAGGAGTCTCCCATGTCTCTCCAGCTCTTTATTAAACAGAACATGCATTTTCAGATCTAGCTCTCAAAATGTTTTTAGTTTATGTTTGCTACTTTACTATTTAAGTATTTAGAAGGCGCGCTTATCCAGAGCGACTTACAAGTGCGAGATCGGAATAAGCAGAGTGTTTGCATCACTGGTTTGACCTATTAACCTCTTAATCCCGACTTTGCCTTATGGGGGAATAGAGAAAATAGTTGTGTGGATAATCGTAGATCTGCTATTTAATTGTTTTTAACTTTTAGAAATATTTAAAAGTTGTGTGACATTTTCTATGAAATAAAATAAAATAAATTGGAAGAAATGTGCCTATTTAATTACATGCTCAAAATAGGGATGCCAGGTTGAAAAGTGGTTAACAAAATCCTGCTTGGGAGTCCAGAGTGTATAAAGAGGCGTGTGTACAGTGAGCTGATTGTCTCAACATGCTGAAACTGCATTGTCCTGTTGTATTGAGGGGAAACTCCAGTCACTGTGGCACATAGTCATGCAGGCTGAAACACACATTATTGCTCTGGCAATCAGACAAACTCTAAATTAACGCATTAAGACCGGGAACGCATCTCTGTCATTTTAAGATTTCTTCGGCTATTCAAAAATAGCAGATATACATGCTCATAGCGTGGCACCGAGTGCCACGCGGTATGAGCTTGTAGATCTGCTATTTTGTAAAAAAAAAATATATATATATATATATATTCAGGATTTTTCAAAAAATAGTAGATTAAATATGTATATTCAGGATATTTTTTTTTAAATAGCAGATTAAATATATATATTCAGGATTTTTCAAAAAATAGCATATTAAATATGTATATTCAGGATTTTTCAAAAAATAGCAGATTAAATACAGTATATGTATTCAGGATTTTTCAAAAAATAGCATATTAAATATGTGTATTCAGGATTTTTCAAAAGATAGCAGATTAAATATATATATTCAGGATTTTTCAAAAAATAGCAGATTAAATATGTATATTCAGGTTTTTTTCAAAAAATAGCAGATTAAATACATATATTCAGGTTTTTTCAAAAAAAAGCAGACTCACAGCAGATGACAGAGGCGTTCCCGGATTGAATGGATTAAGCCTTATATAGCCTTCGATGAGAGACAGGTCTTATATTACACAGATGTTCCCAACATTACAAATATAAAAGTCCAAATCTCCCCCCTGGGGAAGAAGGAGGGCCATGCTGTGACATACATTTAAAATGGTTTCAGCAGCAGGGCTTAATCTCCTCTACCTATCACACTAGAGAGGGAGTAAAGAGGGACCTGATGGGCCGGAGGAGGATGATGGAGGGGGGGTGGGGGGGGATGTCGGTAAACTCTCATTGGCAACATGTCTCTTTACTGACGGTAAATTACAGCATCTCTCTCTAATCCGGCTCTGTCCCCCCCCCCCCCTCCTCCCCTCCACTCACTACCACAGATAATGAGTTACTTTGGTTTCCAGGAAATGTGGGTTCACCAGGGGACAGATTGTTTGTGCCCCTGGTGGCTGATATATCATCTTTTTTATAGAAATTGTGAATATTTGTACTGTATGTGTGCGGCGTGCAAGTTATTAGATTACATCATTTTGCTTTGTGTGTGAAAACTAGGAAATCATGTGGATCTCGGTATATCCACGTTGAAATGGCGCGGATCTCTCGGACTTCATGTGACCGACCTGGGACATCGGTCATGACTATGACATATTGACATGTATGACGAATGACTTTTTTTTTTTAAACCCGTGAAGTTCTGCCCTGCCGCGGACCCCCCCCATCTCAAAATATGTTGCTCCAGGGACCCCCCAGAAGCAAAGATTTGAGTTACAAAATGTTCGCTTTAAAATATATGTACATTCAAAGATTTGCACACATTTTCACGATTTTTCAAAAATAGCAGATCTACAAGCTCATAGATCTGCTATTTTTAGCCAAGACATCTAAAATGGGTTAATCGTGCACATACCTGCTGCTATGTGGACCTACCAATGTGTCACCACTTTCACACCTCATGCTTAGCCCCATGTACATACACACATTATGCTATGTGTGTATGTCCATATTTTTATGTTCTGTGTGACATTCTTATTTAATGTTATATTTGTTTCTTCCTGCTCTCCCTCTCCCTGTATCCTTTTTTCTTCTTCTCCCTTTCAGGAAAACAACAAAACGATTGAGCTTTCACCAAAAAAAACGTCTTCACACCTATAAACCATCTTTGAATATATATATTTTTTTAAAGCGAACATTTGTAACTCAAATCTTTGCCTCTGGATGGCACTGGAACAAAGTATTTTACAAATGTTCGCTTTAGAAGATATACAATCAAATTGTCACGAGTTTTCAAAAATAGTAGATCTACAAGCTCATAGTGCGGCACTCGGTGCCGCGCTATGAGCTTGTATATCTGATATTTTTTAATGGCCAAAGAAATCTAAAATGACACAGATGCGCTTATCTGTCCAGCGGTTTGTGAGATTAGCTCCAGACAGACAGACAGACAGACAGACAGACAGATCCTCCTCTCATAGACGGTTTGCATTTTATTACTCAGCTAAAAGTCAGACAGACGGGGGAGATTATATGGATCTATGAAACATTTAGATAAATGCTGGAATGTATCCCCGACGGGACCCTAAAACAGGAAACAAGCGGTGGATTTAGTGCCAGTTACAGTAAGCCAGTAATTTTGTTACAACAGTTTTATAGTCTGCACTGTGTCACATACACTGCAGTTCATATGTTTACTGTATGTGAGGCGCTCGCTCTGTGTGTGTGTGTGTGTGTGTGTGTGTGTGTGTGTGTGTGTGTGTGTGTGTGTGTGTGTGTGTGTGTGTGTGTGTGTGTGTGTGTGTCTCTCTCTCTCCCCTGGGACATACAGTACTTGTGCTGGTATGGAATCAGGTAAATGCACACCTACTGTAGGAGCAACACCTGCCTGACTGCCTACGTATGGAGATTATCCTTTTTATGCCTCTCCTCCAGCACAGCGGTGGCCTATTGAAATCCATTCCCCAACCCTGTGGGCAGGGGCCCACTGGTGGGCCGTGAGGGTATTGCAAACGGGCCCCGAAATAAATGGCAAACGGTAAGATATGTTAAAGAAAATTGATAAATAGGAACTTAATCCATTCAATCCAGGAACGCATCTGTGTCATTTTAGATTTTAAGCTATAACCATTATTTTATACTTTGGCTATTCAAAAATAGCAGATCTACAAGCTCATGTAGATCAGCAGTTTTTGAAAAATCTTGAACGTTTGTGCAGATCTTGGAATATGTATATTTTTAAAGCGAACTTTTGTAACTCGAATCTTTGCCTCTTGAGGTCCCTGGAACAGATGTTCGCTTTAAAAAATATATAATCAAAGATTTGCACAAATTGTCATGATTTAAAAATCAATAGCAGATCTACAAGCTCATAGCGCGGCACTGAATGCCGCGCTATGAGCTTAGTAGATCTGCTATTTTTGAATAGCCAAAGAAATCTAAAAGGACACAGATGCGTTCAAGGAATGAATGGGTTAAACTGTACTACTTTGGTTCCATCGTTTCCTAGTCAGAACACAATCGATTGATTGATCATTAAAATAAACATGCTCTGAAAATCACAAAATGTCCACCTGGACATGAGGATGAACTGATTAGAAGTAGGTGGTCAAAGGTCAATTTAAGATACACCTTCAACCTTATTCACAACAACACATGTGTATATGATCAGTTTTCATTGTAAGCTATACTTGACACAAAACACGAACATTTTTGTATGACAATTAATAGTACAGTACAATTTCATGATCGTGACAGCTACCTCTACATTGACATGTCGCGTTCTTTGTGCAAAATAGTGCCAAACCTGAATAACAACTGTTTCAGTGTGTTTGTAGACCACCAGTTCAAGTTCAAGTTCAACCTTATTGTCAAGTGTATTATGATACAATGAAATACTTGGAACTATGGCTCTCTCTGCCTTAACAGAAAGGACACGCCATTCCCAGAGCCAACATAAAAACACTATAGACCTACATAGACTGTGTACACAACGCCCTCGTATACATTATATGCACAATATATTGTACAGGATAACATTACGTATTATACAACAACAATGTGCGGCGCATATGGGTGCGTCAGCTGTGCCTGTGGAAAGAAACTGTTACTGAGACGGGAGGTGATGTGATTTGATGCTTCCGTAAGGCTTTTTTAGATGGAAGGAGCAAGAACCAAACAAGTACCACCACCTTTAGAGACACATCTGGTAGCTCCGTTGTCGGTTAGAACTAGAAGATCCCCAGAACACAGTTTGAAACGAACCCATGGAAGTATCACATGTATGCGTGTGTGTGTGTGTGTGTGTGTGTGTGTGTGTGTGTGTGTGTGTGTGTGTGTGTGTGTGTGTGTGTGTGTGTGTGTGTGTGTGTGTGTGTGTGTGTGTGTGTGTGTGTGTGTGCATGTGTGTGCTTGTGTGTGTGTTGGGGGTGTGTCAGGTGAACAGCTGCACTTTCATCTATCATCTATCACACAAGGTTAAAGCCTTGTGTGATAGACTATCATCACACAAGGTTAAAGCCTGGCTGATGCAATAACAGCAGAGGCCCTGACAACCTTTTTATGAATTAAAAAATCACACCCAGTGTGAAGTGGGCGGTGTGGTCATCACAGTGGTCATCATAGTGATGGAAGCTCACTTCCAAATTCCAATTTTTGGAAGTGCATAATCCTATTTATAGGTTATTAATGTCATCATGTGTCTCGCTAGCCAATCACAGTGCTGAATAGAGTCAGCCAATAGAGTCAGCCAATCACAGTACAGCTAGGGGTCTACTAATGGGCCAATCACAGTGCAGGAAACTAATACTAATGAGGTGTCCCAACCCCACTTATAGGGGCGGCTACACCGCCCAAAAATGTGTGCATCAGCTTTTACAAACTGGAGGTGGAAAGCTTCCATAAAAAAAAGGGCCCATATAGCATTATTAAGGTGCTTTCAGGGAAGCCAAGAGCGTCCATTCAACTTCTAATCACTTTTACAGTAGTTCATTTTTTCCACCAAAACCTGGAAACGGTAAATTTAGCTAAAGAACAAGCAGGCCGTCCAACAGAAACCATTAGCATGTCCATGTGAGGGAGGAAACATACATCACCAAGCAAAAACATGACCTTGATTACATGAGAGAAGTGGTGTTGAGTTGGGGGGGGGGGGGGGGGTACAGTGAACGAAGCCACCGAACGAAACGAAGAAGACGAGAGAGGAAATTCAATCTCCACACACTGTAATTCACAATAATAGCCTTGCTTCCTGCAGAGGAACGGGCTTCTTTTTTTCTGATTGTTTAATTGTTTGCAGACTTGTTGGGGGTGAACTGACTGGAACTGGTAGAGCCTACCGCCGGTTACGCCGTCTCCCAGGGATTAACAAGGAACGCGATGGGAGGGAATCTTACTGAAACAAGCGATCTGGAGATTGCAGCTGAACGAGCACATGCAATGCATTGATTGATGGACTGATTGATGGATGGAGTGATGGATTTAGTGATTGACGCATTTATTGATCGACGAATAGATAGATTTTTACAACTGATTCCTATCGGTTCTACATCAGATGTCTCAATAACCGTCCTGAATGTACTGCCATTTAAACTACTTTATAGTACTTTATTTCCTCTTGGGATCAATAAAGCTCTGTCTGTCTGTCTGTGTCAATCTATCTATATCTTGATCATCAGTTAGTCTCGCCTGGCACACTTCATTTGTATGCAGGAGAGACATGGAAATGAAGAGGAAATGTATAGGTCTGTTCTGCTGTTATGACAACCATATATACAGCAAGGCGTGTCTGTTATGGCGCTTGGTGTGATTGTTATTTCAAAGCAATAACATATCATTGTTGTCGGGGCGGGAAACCTCTTATCTCCATGTTCTGACTTTTGGTGGTTTTTTTGTAAACATTTTAAGATTTCTTTGGCTATTGGGGGTGAAAAATCTTGAACATTTGTTCAAATCTTTGAATACATATATTTTTTTTTAAACAACATTTTGAACTCAAATCTTTGCTTCTAGGGGGTCCCTGGAACCAGTGATGAGCTGTGGATTTTTGAACTAGGGGGGCTATATTTTCTGACGTCACGTGCACGCATGTGCACATAGCCAATCAGCTCAGTGCTAGTTGAAATACTGTATTCAACATGAGATTTTTAATGTAATTATATCTTATTATTTAGTTGCATTGTTAATTTGTTGTTTTTATTTTTGTTTCAATTAATTAATTATTTTATTTTCCTTTTAGTTTTATATAAAAAAGCCCTTTACATAGACTCACCCACACATAAGTACTTAAATAATCAGACAACTTGTCTTTGTCTTGTCTCAGAGAACTGGGTCCTCTTCTAAGCGATCCCCTTCTCACTCTGCAGTGCAGAGAGAGGAATGTACACATTCAATTCAAGTCCATGGCTTTTTTCGAGTAGCCTAATGTTATGCAAAGCAGCCAGGTAGACGCTATTGAGAACGGCTCGCCGCTGACGGCGCGAACCTTGAGAGGCTATTGTTTAAACTTTAAGGTGTTAAGATCGCAGCTGACGGTGCGTGCTCGCGCGTGCATGTGGAGCTCCCAGCCCCCCAGCCAGCGCCAGAACTAAGGGGTCGCCGACCCCCCATAGCACCCCCTACAGCTCATCCCTGCCTGGAACAACATATTGTGATGGGGGTCGGTGGCCAAATACATGTCATTTTGGGTGGTCCTTGACATGAACAAGTTTGAGAACCACTGATATAGCAACATAAATTTTTTTCAGAAAACTGTTAGGATTTTGAAGAAATTTGTAAAGATTTTCACAAAAAAAAAAAAAAGCAGATCTACGAGCTCATAGCGCGGCCGTGCTATGAGCTTGTAGATCTGCTATTTTTGAATAGCCAAAGAAATCTTAAAATGACACAGATGCGTTCCCGGTCTTAATGGATTAATGCCCTATACTTGATCTGCTACTTTTGACACTGTGTCACACAAAAGTATCAAAAGTAGAAGATCCACAGGCTCGAGACGCCGTGCGACTGGTACTTTTTTGCAACTTTTTGCTACTTTTGGAAAAGTAACAGTTTTGGACATCATACAGTATGAGGTTTTCCACCAGACGATATTAGGGAAAGATCTAACAGCCTAGGAAGAGGATGAGACAGGGGAATAAATGATTCAGCGGAAACATCATGATGAGGATGGGTGACGGTGGAGGAGCTGCTCATAGAACATGTCTACCAAAGCATATACAGGTCATTACAGATGTCCAAGACCGAAAAAAAACCCCGCTGATAGAGGAAATCCATCCTGTCAGTGACATGCTGAATGATGTCACACAAACGAGGTGATGTCACAAACCGTCAGGGGCCGTGCCATGTCAAAGAAAATGCTGATTATGTCATTTGAACTCATTGAAGTTCAAGTTCATTGAAGTTGTGTGTGTGTGTGTGTGTGTGTGTGTGTGTGTGTGTGTGTGTGTGTGTGTGTGTGTGTGTGTGTGTGTGTGTGTGTGTGTGTGTGTGTGTGTGTGTGTGTACACGTACAGCAGAACACCTGTGATGATGCAAGACCTGTTAGGTTGTAAAAGAAACACCTGGACAGTGACACGCTCTTTCTGTCCTAACACATGAATGACTGCTATGCTTCTGTATGCCCTTATCTTTAGAGAGAAAAACTAATATTTTAACTCCATCGCAAGCAAGACGGTGTTGGAGAGACAGACGGTAGGAAAACTGAGAGTGAGAGAGTGTAGGAGAGCCAGTCAATATGGGAAGCTGAGAAGGAGAACGTGTAGGAGAGAAAGACAGTAGGAAAACCGAAAAGGAGACAGTGCAGGAGAGACAGAGAGTAGGAAAGCTGAGAGGGATAGTGTAGGACAGTTGAGAGAGATAATAGGAGAGCTGAGAGGGAGACAGAGTAGGAGAGACAGACAGCAGGAAAGCTGAGAGGGAGACAGTTCAGGAGAGAAGGCTCTGTCTGGATGGCATTCAACATCAGTCAAGTTCATATAATCATTATTAATCATTGACGATTTTAGATTTGTGTGTGTGCGTGTGCGTGTGCGTGTGTGTGTGTGTGTGTGTGTGTGTGTGTGAATCACGTTCACCACAGAATTCTTCATCACATGAACCTGAGTGAGTCATGTGTTTCCCTCTATGAGGATAGGTGATTGGATGTTTCAGCAGCACGCTGCGCTCTGACTGGAGGAGAACATGTCCACACAGGCTGTCCCCTGGCCGCTCTGCCCCGCCCGCCATGCAACGGCTCTGGGGGACGTGTGTCTTCAAGGCTCTCGGTGGAGTAAACAAGCGGTTCTCCAAAGTGGTGTCCAGGGACCCCTAGGGGTCCTTCAGGGGGTTCCAGTGGGTCCCCGGCTAAATTAGTTATTAAAAATCTGTTTAACCAAACGTGAAGCGACGTGTTGTGAGCTTGTCGATCTGCTATTTTACAGTTTTGGGAATATTTATGAAACGTTAAATCTAGGGGTCACTGGCACAACATTATTTTCAGATGGCGGTCCGCGGCGAAAATGCATATCAATTTGGGGGTCCTTGACATGAAAACGTTTGAGAACCATTGAACCACTGGAGTAAACGACCAACGCGGCCGCGCGTCGGGGGGAGACAGCAGAGGGGGACGCATGCATGAGGAGCAGCGTATTGCTGAGCAATACCATGAAAACAACACTGAACCCCCGGGGCCGTGCATTCTTTTTGCAAGAAAAAGAAAATACTTACAAACGCAAGTTGCTTAACAACGCACTCCCCGGCCACACATGCAAACACAACTACACTCACACCTAGCAACACGCCGAAACTGAAAGACGAGCATGCTGGGATGCCGTGTGCGATTAGTGCCTCTGTTCTGCAACACATTTAGGTCGACTGAAATAGCACAGCCTCAGGGTGCAGTTATGGAAACTCTCATTTTACTCTTTTACGTTTTACTGAAAAGTGCAAGGCTCTTTCTCTCTCTCTCTCTCTCTCACACACACACACACACACACACACACACACACACACACACACACACACACACACACACACACACACACACACACACACACACACACACACACACACACACACACACACACACACACACACACACACACACACACACAGGCATGTTATTCAGGACAAGTCACTGGTGTGTGTGTGTGTGTGTGTGTGTGTGTGTGTGTGTGTGTGTGTGTGTGACCTCTCCAGCAGATGCAGGTGAGTTTCAGCACCAGCTCCAGATTCCAGGAATGTGAACAGTGAACATTCCTGGTGACCACACAGTGCCCGGTACTACACACACACACAAGCGTGCCCGCACGTGCACAGACACACAGGCGCGTACACAAAGAAACTGTCTCTCTTTGTAAGTGTCTATCTCTGTTTTACACACACACACACACACACACACACACACACACACACACACACACACACACACACACACACACACACACACACACACACACACACACACACACACACACACACACACACACACACACACACACACACACACACACACACACACGTCTAAGTGATAAGGCTGTCTTGCTGCCACTTGAGTTGTTTATCTCCCATGATCCTCTCTGATCTCAGCCTGTTAGAGAGGTTCACACCTGGAAACAAGTATCATTATTACAACATACTGCACAGTACAGTATGTACAGTAACATACAGTACACACGCTACTGTAGAGCAGTGGTTCTCAGAGTGGTGTCAGGGGTCCCCCCCAAGGGGTCCTTGAGGGGGTTCTAGGGGGTCCCCGGCAAAATTAGTTATAGCGGCAAAATCACTTTAACAAATTTGAAATATAGATCTGCTGAAAAGATTTTTATTTATTTTTTGATTTGATTAATTCGTTTCAATATAAGATCACCTTGTTTGAGAGATTAAACTTGATTCTGAAAGTCAACCGACAACACACTGTGGCTGTTTCCGCGTGAAACTTTGCCACAAACCAGAGAAATGATCTCATCTGTGCCAGGGTGCAGGGATGTGTGGCGTTTTACCACTTGTTTTAACAAAGATAAGATTTGGGGACTGAATGATTAATCAACGTTGACATGTAGACATTTCTCTAGGCGTCAAACGATGTGCCTGTCCCGGCTGTGAGGTCACAAAGTCAATCTACACAATAAAACTATTAGTGTTAATGTAATTCTGAAGACTTTACAAATGGAACCAAATGGACCCGTTCAGAATTACAGTAACACTAAGGATTTTACTGTGTACAACCCTTTCAGCGTTTCCCTGAGATTTATAAACCATGTTTTGTGTGTGTGTGTGTGTGTGTGTGTGTGTGTGTGTGTGTGTGTGTGTGTGTGTGTGTGTGTGTGTGTGTGTGTGTGTGTGTGTGTGTGTGCGCACGTGTGTGTGTGTGTGTGTGTGTGTGTGTGTGTGTGTGTGTGTGTGTGTGTGTGCGCACGTGTGTGTGTGTGTGTGTGTGTGTGTGCGCGCGAGCGCGTGTCTGCGCTTCTTTCCCCAAATCAAGCAGCTTTACTTTTACAAGGCCAACTCATAAACAAAAGCTTTAAACCCCCCTTTGCTCCTGAAAGCTTAACGTTTATGACGACGCAATTTATTCCCTCTGCCAACATTTTCCCCCGCCTTTGAAGTGGGGGGAAACAATATAATTTCTTGTACATGTGTAATACCATCACTTCTAGTTTGGTGACTTTAAATAAAAGGCGTTTTGTATAAACAGGACTCTTGCGGCGGGCGGCTGTTTAACGGCCGAATAAATACAGCTTTAGGCCTTCAAGTTTGCTTTATTCTTTTTACTTTACAGCTGAGCAGACTGATCCTCAACCGCTGTGCTTTCAACCGCCCCCCCCCCCCCCCCACCCCCGAAAGCCCCCCCCCCGATCCTCCCTACAACCACCCTCCTTCTGAAAGCACCTCCGCCACCGCAGGGGGTCTCCACACCGGGGCCCTTGTTCCCCCCGATCTGCTTTTAAACATCAATAAAATATTTTTTACATTTCCTCACCTGGCTGTTAAAATTTTGCTGACTATCCTCTCTCTCTCTCTCTCTCTCTCTCCCTCTCTCTCTTGCGCTCTCTCTCTCTTAGTCACTTCAAGTTCGTCTCCTGAGTTTGTGTTATTGTTTATTGTTGTTGTGTGTTGTGTTGAAACGGGATCAGGTTTCTTCACCAGCTGAGGTTTACGATCATTGTTTGTTTTCATGGCTCTCCCTTTGGTGCACTGAGGGTGTGTGTGTGTGTGTGTGTGTGTGTGTGTGTGTGCGTTTCTGACATGTGAGACGCGTTCCAGGCCTTAAATATTTCACAGCTTAGCGGCCATTTGTACAGTGTGTACTGAGCACGCTCCCTGGCTGCATATGGCTCTGCCGTATTGTGGCGACCTCATCCTCCTCTCTCTCTCTCTCTCTCTCTCTCTTTCTGAGATAAATTACATTTGTGCCCTGTCAGAGTTAGACGTGAGTCTGGGAAATAAGGAACAAAATAAGGAACAACTCTCTCTCTCAGATTTTTGTTTTGTTTTTGTTGTCTTCTGGTTTTATTTTTCTTGCCTTGTACCGCTGCATACGACAGTACTTTCTTTCCTTACTCTTTACCTGTAATCCTGTAACTCTTAACTGCTGTGCTGCCTCTGGGCGACTGATTTCCCCCCGCGGGATTCAATAAAGGTATCTATCAAATTTTAAGGCACTCGGCGCTATGAGCTTGTAGATCTGCTATTTATGAATAGCCAGAGTAATATAATGCTTTTTAGCTCAAATAAAAAAAAATCACAGATGCGTTCCAGGTCTTAATGGGTTAAAAAATTATAATACAAAAAATAAATAGAGCAGAAGTGCTTTACAGAAAAGCAATAATAATTTAACAATAAAGCAAAAAGAAGAGCAAAAGCAACATTAAAACCATTTAAAAATAATGGCATAAAAATATTGGCATAAAAATAATGGCATTAAAATAATGGCCAAAACAAAAAGGCAGTGAATCAAGCAAAACAGTGAGGACATGAGGGCAGAAGTCTATATCTGTGCTGAATAAACCCATGAAAATGTGGGATCTAAGCCCACTACAATCTGATTTAAACCTACACTAATCAGATATAGAGTTTATAACCCACTAAAGTCTGGCATGTAAACCCACTACAATGTGGGATACAAACCTACTATAATCAGGGATATAAACCCACTACAGTATATGATCTAATCCCACTAAAGTCTGGCATGCAATGCAAACCCACTACATGGGATATAAACCTACTAATAGACTCTAGGATGTAAACCGACAACAGTCTGAGATCTAAACAACCTGTGGGCGGGGGCCAGTGGTGGTGCTGCGTGGCTATTGCAAGTTGGCCCCCGTAAATCTGTTTACATTCTCTGGGAATGAAACGAGTGTTGTGATTGGTCGAACAAGATAGTTTCCGGGGGAAATACGTCCGACGGAAGTCACGCCCCCTATAGACACTCTCTGCATTAGGTCGCGACCAGGCTTTTCTCTTCGCAGATGAGTAAAGCTGGGAACGAGGCTAGGGTTCATGTGGTTAAATGGCTGAAGCTTTGTTTGAAGCCTACTGTCAGTTCTGGGACTTGGAAAACGTGCTCGGTTCTCAGCCCTCGTTGACACTCGTTGAATGCATCCCATCATTAACCCAGCAGTGAGGAGAATACGACTTCCTCTGACAGCAGGCTCCAATGGGAGTCATAAAAGACCCTTAAAGTTCACACCAGGCAACACTGTCATGTTACCGACGTGTCAAGGTCAAGACTGGTGTCGGGAGAACGTTTACAATGGGAGACATGTACGTGTTGCCGTTTGGATAGAGGTGGTCTCATACTGGAGGGATATACTCTGGGTGAACAGGCAGGGGTTCAGTGACTTGCTTAAGGAGACTTTGACAGCAATTAGCTGCAATAGAAACCTCAAATCTGGGAACTTCCACTCAGCTCCCAAGTGAAACAAAGACAAATATCCAATTGGACTCAACAATGTACTAATTACAATTAGGTGATCAAAGTTCAAGAACACTGTGAACTCACAAAATACATTTATTAGATTACGCAAAGCGATACACAACGAGTTTGTAGATCGGCTCATTTTTGCCGAGCGACACGGTCATTCATAACAAAGTATGAAGAGAAGCGGCACTCCAACAAAAAAGTTGCAAGACTGAACTGAGTTAACCACGCTCCTCTAACCTTTAGGCCACCGACTGACCCGATCTAATTCCAATCTTATTAGGCCAAAAGCTCTGATTTGGGCTGCCAGTCTGTGCAAGGTGTTACATTACAAACAGAACCCTGCCAAGCGGATTGCTCAGTCTCCCCAGCGCCAGGAGGCCATAATATCACCGCTGTCCTACAAACCCTCCACTGACCCCCTGTTCTCCTCGAAACCTACAAAGCTCTCGTAACACGCCTATACACACTAAAACACTGGGTGCTGATTTAACTCTAAAAGACAGTGCACATGGAGCTAAAAGGACCATTACGGGTCCACGTCTATAGTGGTTCAGTTCAGCTCCACTCTGATATGCCCTCTGCTCTCATTCTAACCTTTGACCCCTTTATAAAGGTCTGCCATGTAAACACACTGCATGAACTCCCTAGAGAGAGACAGACAGAGAGAGAGAGAGAGAGAGAGAGAGAGAGAGAGAGAGAGAGAGAGAGAGAAAGTAGACAAAAGATTTTTGAGAAATACAGAATAACTCTCTCACGCGCACGCACGCACGCGCACACACAGGTTTGTATTACTATACTAGTGAGGACATCAACATTTTAGGACAGCAATTCTATGAATGCCATTTTTTTTAATGACCATTTTCCGTAAGCCTAAAGCCAAAAAATTGCAGATCTACAAGCTCACAACGTGTCGCGCTGTGACACGTTGTGAGCTTATAGATCAGCAATTTTTTGGTGCATGACACTGGCAAATAACAAGTATATAAATATAGCTGCAAGCAGCAATAAGCGATGATTTTTGTTCAGTAAATTATATTTGGACTGGTTAAATTGGGGTTTGAACCAGGGACCTACAGACTGGCAGGTAGACAGTGTACTGACTGAGCCATTGGATAGACAGAATTGGATTTCATGTGTGGTAAGTTATCATACAGCATGGATTGCTTATTATATATATACAAGCTCATAACGCGCCACATTGTAGATCGGCTGTATGTGGTTACTGTAGGTGTTGTATTAATAATTAAATCTGCAAAGTAACAATAACTAAAGCTGCCATATGCTGTAATTGTAGTAGAGTAGAAGTGACAAAAATGGAAAGTAAAGTAAAAGTACCTCAAAATTGTACTGTGCATTGTAAACATTTGTATTGGTACTTGAGTAAATGTACATAGTTACTTTTCAGCACCATTGAGGAGCCAATGACTGACAGGCTAGGTATCACCAGGTGCACTGATTGCTAGAGTGCAGAGGGACATGGGTTGATATTAATGGTCTTAACTCAAAATGTATATGAAGTGATAGATGTCGGGCATGAAGAGACGCATATGTGTATCGAAGTTTCATGGCTGTAGGTCAAACAGGGCCTGAGTTGTACCTGTTCAAAGTTGGCACTTTCAATTGAGTGCTATAGCGCCACCCTTTGACGAAAGAGTGTGATAATTATTTCTTGATAGTTTTTCATAACCATCTACCATATGGCCGAGTTTCGTAAAAAGCATATGCACGGTTAAGCGAGAACTGCCAAAAACAAGTGTTTTTCAAACTGCTCAAAATTGCGGAAAATCTAAGGGCGGAGCTTACTGGTCAAAGTGATAGATGTGTTCCTCATGAGTCAAGGCACATGCGTAGGCAAGTTTCACGGCTGTCGGCCAAACGAGGCATGACTTTTGCCTGTTTAAAGTTAGCATTAAAAAAAAATTGCTATAGCGCCCCCCTTTGACCAATTGGAGTAAGATTGGTTTCAGTGATATTTGAAATGACCTTCTACATTACTGCAAAGTTTCAAACAAATGTGAGTCTGCATGTATGTGTCAGGGGCAGATGAATAATTGTCATAAAACTGCAATATTCATTGGCTCATAAAAGCGTAACGTTTTCACTTAGAAAAAATCCACTCCCATAAATCGGTTGGTATAGGTCCAAAGTTCATTTGTAAAACGTTTCGTGCAGATTGCTCAAAAATCCCAGGAGCAGTTTGATTTTAACTGCTTTTCATATAATTCAAAATGGTGGGAGAGCTAAAGGTCAGAGGTCAAAAGTCAGAGTTTGAAAGTTGTTCGGCATGAGGAGACGCATGTGTGTATCGAAGTTTCATGTCTGTAGGTCAAACAGGGCATGAGTTGTACCTGGTCAAAGTTGGCATTTTCAATTGATTGCTATAGCTATACCTTTGGCTAATGGTTGTGAGTTTCGGGCCTTGGCCGTTTGGCATAGCCCTCTACCATATTACCGAGTTTCGTAAAAAGTTACCACACGGTTAGGCCAGAACTGCAAAAGCGGCGGAAGAACACGAAAGCCAAGGAATGCAATAAGGCTTCGAGCCTGATAGGCCTCGAACCCTTAATAAGTATAAATCATATTTAACTCTAATTCCAACCTCTGCATCTGACCTCTTAATGTCTAATCCTGACACTAACCCCAACCTGAATCTTTTCCTAATTGTAAACGTATCTCTAACGATATCTTTCAACCATAAAACAACCATTTGTCTTGTGAGGACAAGGAAAATGGTCCTCACCACGTCTATTTCTCACATTCTGCTATACTTGTGGGGACATACAAGTATAGTTAGTCACACACACACACACACACACACACACACACACACACACACACACACACACACACACACACACACACACACACACACACACACACACACACACACACACACACACACACACACACACACACACACACACAGAGCCCGTCGCAGTGTGTTTACATCAGCTCCAGTCCAACATAAACATCATGGATGGTATCTGTCACCACAGACCAGTAAGAGGTGCTGCCCCAGTTCCAAACTGTTTACTGGTTCCAACATGACATGAGTTTCACCAGTCACCACCATGCTCGTCTCTGTGTCAAATAAATACAAGCCCCCCTCCCTCTCCCCCACCCTCTCTCTCTGTTCATTTTGCACAACTATTTAGTTGTACCCTTTCAGAGATACAAATGGCTAAATTAACACTGACAATTTTACTGTGTGGAGATGTTTTCCTCTCAGTCTCTCTCTCAGTATCTCTCTCTCTCTCAACAAATTCTTCAAGGTTTTAAATAAATAAATCTAATGGCATTCCTTTTTTAAAACATTTCTTTTTCCAATACATTCACGTATTATCATTAAAATCTTAGCGTTCTCCAATACATTCACGATATATTATCATTAAAATCTTAGCGTTCTGCCAATTATTTGGGGGGAGGGCCACTTGCAATATCCGTCACGTCCCACCAGTGGGCCCCCGCCCCACAGGTTGAGAAACCGCCGACCCACGCAATATAACACGGTCGTGAAACAGCTGGTGTAAAGCAGCTGTTTCACAGGAGGAATACAATGTGCCCTGGCTTCCCTCAAACAAACCGGCGTGGGGATTATTTATTTTCCATCTCGTTTTCTTCATCCGCATCTTTCTGCGTCCCTCTCTTCATCTGATCCACATGACTTCTCTCGGCCTTACTGGATGCCATCCAAACAGGACGTCTAACATCCATGTCCCATGTGGGTTCAGCTGCAGGTAAGGTGCTTTTTTACAGAGGTGGGAAAGGGAAGCTGAGGCGCTTCAATGCTAGCTAACACACCCTTGACCATGGTCTACAGCAGGGGCTCGCAAACATTTTCATGTCAAGGACCCCCAAATTGATATGTATTTGTGCCACGGGTCCCCCATCCAAAAACATTTTGTGCCAGGGACCCCAGAAGAGAAGATTCTTGTATAAGATTTTGTATATTCTTGTATAAGACATTTTGTATAAGATTTCTCAAAATATAAAAAAAAAAACAGGCGATCTACAAGCTCACAACGTGCTGTATCGCGACACGTTGTGAGCTTGTATGTCGGCGATGTAAGTATAAAATATTAATCTGATTGTGATGCTATATTGACCAGTTTTGCTGGGGACCCCCTGGAACCCCCCTCAAGGACTGCTACCCCGTGGATTCCACTTTGAGAACCACTGGTCTACAGGTCACTCACTGAGTGTGTTCTCACCCTTTACATCATCTCCTGATATGGGAACCTTTCAGATAGATATAGGAACAAACTGACCGACATGGTCAACCGAGCCAGTAAGATCATTGGAGACAAACAAATGCCACTTCAGGACGTCTAGTAAGTAAGTAAGTAAATGTTATTTATAAAGCACCTTTCGAAATAATGTTACAAGGTGCTGCACAATGGAACACAATATAAACAAGTTAAAAACAGGGTATAATAACACAATAGAGTAATAATACAGCCGCTCCATAACTAAAAAGGCAAGCCAGCCCCCCTTCACTCATCATTCCAGCTGTTGCCATTAGGCAGGAGGCTCTGGGTCCCACAAGCCAAGACAAAAGGCTACAGGAAAGCATGTGTGCCCTCTGCTGTGGCTAGAACATAACAAGAATGGTTTTTAATAAAGGAAACGCCATATATAAAAAGAAACACCCAGGGCCGTTTCTCAATATACGGACTTGTCTGTACTTGCCTGTCCTCGCGAACTTGTGAAACGTCATGCGACGCATTGTTAGCTTGTAGATCTGCACTGATCCACAGTGGACGAGCAGAGATGGTACAAGTGACCTCACTCAGGACGTCTGTTTATAGTGTCCCAGCCTGTGCCCAAAAGGTACCCCATCCCCACAGCCCATACTGAAATGTATTATGAGTAATGTATTTCATGTATTTTAGCTTGAATGTGTTTTAACTCTGTTTTACAGTGCTGCCAGAGTGCCAAAGGCACATTTACATTTTATGCAACTTTCATTTCATTCATTTTATTTATTTCAATTATGGTTTACATGATCACATTAATATTATTTTTCTTTTTTTTTTACATATTCCATAAATGAAAAGGAGCAGTTAGAAGATACATCTTATTTATACCTGCCCCTTTCTACCATTAACTTTAATGGACAATAAATGTATCTCATCTTGTTTTTATTATTATTATTTTATGCACATTCTATTAGTTCATTTGCACTGGCTCTCTGTCACATGACATCACCAATCAAACGTGGCCAATCACAGCATACAGAAATATCTCTGTTCCTGCAGGTGACACAAGGTTACACACATAAAGGAATATTTAAAAAAAAATTGTTACATTATCTGCTGCCTTCTTTGTCTGCATTCATTTATGTTAATTACAAACACAAACCTACACTGCATCACACAAAACTACATCTGCGTGTGTCCTGTTCTGGGTTGTTACCAATTACAAGAATATGTAATGTTGGTTTGATTGTTTAGAATGATAAGTCTGTTTTTTTCCCCCTCCTGTTTTCATTGGCAGTGAGAAGCATCCTGGTGCAGATGCTTCCTGCCCCGTGCTGGCTGGCACAGGAGTAAAACAGAACGTTTTGTGGGCTACGACAGGACTAGTGGCCATGTGGCGCTCATCTGGACACACTGCTGCTGGTATGAAAACTGTCCATCATGTTAAATGAGAAGTCGTGTCTAGGGAGTGTACCAGTGGAGCGCTTCATCTAAACCATGTGAGGAAACCGTTAAAACAGAAGGACACAATGCCTGATTTACACTTGGTTGCGTGCCATGTTTCGCTCTGAAAATAGCCGATCTACAAATGAAGCATCACGCTAGTTCCTACACGCCTCAGCTGTAAATCAGCTGTCAGTCTGCTGATTGCTTTCAATCAGCCACGCTTTTCTACGCATGAATCACACCTCATTCCCTCAACGAGACGGTTCCGTTTAAATGCGGCTCCCTCCTACACCCTCAAAAGATTTGCTAAATAAATCACGATTTTTAAAAAATAGCAGATCTACAAACTCATAGTGCGGCACTCGGTGCCGCGCCATGAGCTTGTAGATCTGCTATTTTTGAATAGCCAAAGAAATCTAAAATGACACAGATGCTTTCCCGGATTCAATTAAGTTAAGTTTAGGGCAAGATTATTGGGTTAGGGTTGGAGTATTAAAGTTACTTTGGTTACGGTTAGGATACGTTATACTGTATATTTATTCGGGTTAAGGTTAGGTTAAGTTATTTTAGTTGTTTAATGTTAATATGCTGTCAGCTTGAGTCAACAATGAAGATACAGTTAGTACCTACTAGAACTATGAATTTGCCATCAGGGTCATGGTATTTCTCTATGCATTGCTCTGTTTATGATACTGTTGTGAACCTACCAAGTCAAATTCCTTGTACGTAAGAAGTTACTCCATTAAATATGATGTGATATGACAGAAAGAGGCACACAGCTGCATGTGAGTCTTCACGAAGCTTAACAGTCATGCAAACTATTTACATTTCACTCTCACACAACACTAGTGTGTATGTGTGTGTGCGTGTGTATGTGTGTGTGTGTGTGTGTGTGTGTGTGTGTGTGTGTGTGTGTGTGTGTGTGTGTGTGTACGTGTGTACGTGTGTGTGTGTGTGTGTGTGCTGGTCTATGCTTGCACTTGTGCACTGTAAATGTCAGTATGTACAGTAAGCATGTGCGTCTGTCTGTGTGTGTGTGTGTGTGTGTGTGTGTGTGTGTGTGTGTGTGTGTGTGTGTGTGTGTGTGTGTGTGTGTGTGTGTGTGTGTGTGTGTGTGTGTGTGTGTGAATAAACCGGACGAGTGTGAATTCATGGATACATTTGTGTAGTCTCGCTCTCTCCCTCGCTCTCCTGGTCTCTCTCTCTCCCTGGAGTGTGTGTGCATGAACATGCGTGCATGCGTGCGTGCGTGCGTGCGCGCGTGTGTGTGTGTGTTACACTGATACTGTAATGTGTGGGCGCTATGAAACATGAGACCATCAACTCACTCCACACTCCCTAATGTCACACAGACAATACTCCATTCTCTCATTCTATCCATCTCTCTCTCTCTCTGTCCTGGTTGGATAGAAAAGCAGCAATACACTGGGGATCAGGGTCAATCAGTCTGTTCAACAAACAAACAAACCAATCAGTCAATGAATCAATCAAAACAAACAATCAATGAGATCCTATCAGTATGTGTTCTGTACCGTGCTCTGTACAGTACATACCAGAAGTATACAGCCAGCGGCTCTCACGTCACACCGCTGTTTACTTCCTGACCGCAGGTCAGACGTCACAGAGTCTTTGAAGTTCTTTCCTTGTTCCTGTCAGGTTCTCTCAATGTGTTTCTCACTAACGTAACGTTACTCTCTCTCTCTCTCTCTCTCTCTCTCTCTCTCTCTCTCTCTCTCTCTTTCACTCCTCCACTCAACTCTCAAGCTGTCACATCAACAATGTGAGTGCACAGTTCTCACAGAGATCAGCAGGGCACAGCTCTACCCAACAGTCAACAGAGAAGTATGGGCCACAGCATGGAAGGAATTGGCTTCGATATTGAAATAAATAACAAATCATGCAGGTACGGTATATATTCAAAGATATAAGGTATTTATTCAAAATGAATAGAGAAGGAAAAACATGAATTATTTGGGTGGATTATGCGTTGTATTGGCAAAACTTTGGAAAACAAGATGCAAAATCTCACTAGGTTCAATCAATCCCCTATAATGTTTTTAACCAGATACTGACCAGTCTTAAAAGGGCTTGTACTCTTGATAAGGTTAGAAGAAAAGAAACACCTTCTAGATTTTTAACAGTAGGCCTAATGAATGGAAGAAATGTCTATGTTGTTTGATGTTGTTGTTTTTAATTTATTATTATTGTTATCTTTTTGTGAATTAATTGAAGAAAATATATGTGAGTATTTAAACATGTGATATTTGAGGAGAATATTTCTGATGTCTGTCTGGATGTATTTTGTTCTGTAAGAATAATCATTTAAAAAGAAATCTACCCAACAGTCCAAGCCCTATAGGTTGAGTAGCTCGTCAAGATGACAACCATTTATTGCACTGACATTGCATTGAATTTGGTGGTACGGATCTGCTCCTGTTATGCTGCAAAATCATCTGCGCAAAGCATGACACAGACTCTGAGATCACAATCACAAGCCGCCCGGAGCAGAGCCTAAAGACACACAGAAATGAACATGATACAGTACATATGAACCTGCATTGAATGACATGCTGACATAGTGAAACACATGCTACTACAGGAGGAGGTGAGGGTGAGGGAGTTTGATCACTGAAGAGCTGTCATTGAGGTAGCAGCAAGCAGGGGCGGGATTTCAGAGGAAAAAAAAGTTACCACTTAACGGCCGATCTACACCAGAGAATTTTCACACACACGCACTTTTAGATCCAGTCCTATTTTAAAGTCTGCGTATGCGGGACTCACGTATCCGCGCGCCTGGTGTAGCCGGTATGATTGATATCAATTGGATCTAAACAAACGCGCTGTACGCGCCACGCATACGCTCGCTTTGAAAAGTCTGGTGTAGATCGGCCGTTAGCTTTTTTGTAACTCATAGTGCGGCTATGAGCTTGTAGATCTGCTATTTTGGAAGAAAAAAATTTGCAAATCTTTGAATATATATATTTCTAAAGCAAACAAGCAAACATTTTTAACTCAAATCTTTGCTTCTGGGGGTCCCTGAAACAAAACATTTTGAGATGGGGTCCACGGCCAAATACATATCTAAAAATGTTTTCTAAATCCACCCACTGATGTTGCTATATCAGTGGTGCTCCAACTTTTTTCATGTCAAGGACCCCCAAAATGATATGTATTTGGCCGCGGACGGTTACAAATACAAAATACAAAATTAAAAAAGATATATATTCAAAGATTTGCACACATTTTCACGATAAAAACAAAATAGCCAAATAAATCTAAAATGACACCGATACTTTCCCGGTTTTAATGGTCTGATTCCCAAAATAGCTAATATAAAAAAGGTTTTAAAATGTTCTATAATCATATGCCCAAAATAGGGATGCCAGGTTGAGGGGATGATGCCCCTGGCAGTTGAGATGTTGAGCATGTAAATGTGAATGTTGGTCTGCTTAAATACACCACATAGACGGAACGATTAGAATCGTGGCCTGTGATTGGAGGGTGTTAGAACGTGCGATCGGCTTGACTTCTGTGCCTGTCTGAAATACCAGGATGCTCCATCCGATTGGTCAGCTTACACACACACACACACACACACACACACACACACACACACACACACACACACACACACACACACACAAGTAAATAGCTTATTTTGTTTTTTTAAACTGTTCTTCATGTACATTTTGCAGCACATACAGTATGTGGGTTGGTTACAGACTGAGGCAGGGGGTCATGTGCTGTCAGTGAAAAAAGACCCTGGCACGTTTCAAGTGGACCCTTCACTCAGACAAAGACAGACCCCCTCCTCTAGTCCTGACTCACAGTAAAACACTCCCTGAAACCACTGCTGTTATAGGCTCTTTGTTGGGTTCAGGGCCTAGTAGGAAGGCTGGGAGGCCCTCAGGGGCCGAAACGTGCAGGCGGCTCTTGGGGATTGAAACTGGAGAAATGGCAGAACCCAGGGGATGTGAGTGAGAGAGAGAGAGAGAGAGAGAGAGAGAGAGAGAGATGAGAGAGAGAGAGAGAGAGAGAGAGAGAAGAGAGAGAGAGAGAGAGAGAGAGAGAGAGAGAGAGAGAGAGAGAGAGAGAGAGAGAGAGAGAGAGAGAGAGTCAAAGACTCTCCCTGTGGGGAGGATGGAAAGAAGAGATAATCATGTATTCTATCTGCCACGTTAGATAGTGATCCATGTTTTCGTACAGTTATTATGTAACTTATGGAGCTAAGAACATTGTCAGGAGATATAAACGTTTGACTACAAGGATTAGAACGAGTACAGAGTACAGACCCAGCTGTCTGATAAGATGTGTGTGTGAGAGAGAAAGAGAGAAAGAGTCATTGCAGAGTGAGTGCCGTTTTAAATGCAGACCATTTACTTGTATACTTAATTTTCATATATATCAATGTTTTCTGGTTAAAAAAGCAACTGTTTGTAACTTGTATTCAGTATTACTCAGTAATGACAAGCCATTATAACCTCACATGGGTAGAGAATGGCCCACCATTTAACCACATAAGCCCTGTATACTTCGTTGAACAAACGACAATGACTGTAGGTGATCTCGTAAGCTCACAATGCGCCATAAAGAAAAGAAAAATGTCTCCTATAATGGCATGCCCAATATAGAGATGCCAGAGAGTTAATCTTGTCTGGTGAGTTACCTCAAACAGACAACTATAAGATGGTTACAGGTCTGGTCTGCCAGTTTCATGTCTTACCTGGGATCAGAGTGTAGAATTAATTAATTGATTAATACATTTCGACCCCTCTGTCACATGGTACTATTTTTTGTGTCATATATTTTGTGCGTGAGTAGGCTGCCGCGGCGCAGTGATTCTGGACACAAACATTAGTACCATATGACAGAGGGGTCGAAATTGAACGAAACCTGCTCTATATGGTAGAAATAGGTCAACAATACAAATGACGCTAGTTTTTTTAATAAATTTATTTTTAATGAGCGGCCCCCACCAAATCTACTAATCTACCGGAACTACTTCATATTTATCAGAAACGGACCATAACTCTGACCACGGGACTCGGGCAATCAATTAATACCTTTGCAACCACTACATTAATAGTAAGTATTTCCTACAGAAAATACTAAAAAAATCTGAACTAACCCTTTAAATTAGCCTGGAAACCAGACGATTCTGCCAGTGCACAAAAAAAAGATTTGGTCTGGCCCCGCTCGGTTGTGATTGGATTTCCCTACCCCCCAAAGTTGTGGGACACCAATCAGGGCCCAGTATGCAAATATGGGGGCGGGTTTATCACCCGAGGCCTCAGGACCTCAATGGAAACAAGCCCTGGGCTTATTGGGTTATCATTTTAGCATTCTTTTGTAGGAATCTGTGCCACCGTGCCTTTTTTGCAAACTGTTAATAAAGTATTCAATCAATCAATCAGGCATTTTTTTTATTCGCCCATTGGAAATCTGGTATCACGGAGATACCAGACTAACATCTACGCAGTGATATTAGTCTGGCCATGCCAGGCTAGGGTTAAGTGGTTAATAAGTCTTAGAGGTCTTGGTTGGCTTGAAGGATAAAATGAGGAGAAAGCACCTTGCTCTCACTGTGGGAAAATGGTGTTTCTACACCATGAAAATACTGCCATCTCCATGACAACACCGCTGTCTCTATTCAAGAATGTTTGGCAGAGAAATAAAAAACATTCCTGCGACTCTCCGTACTCAACTGATCTCACCGCCTGTGACTGTTTTTCTGTTCCCGAAAATCTAAATGCAGTTGAAAGCAAAGAGATTGCATGCCATTTCTTAATCATGTGATGTGTCAGAACTTAAGACGCATACCTGTAACATTTGTGGCAGGTATGTTGAGACAAATGCATGTAATAAGGGGAAAGATGACTTTGAAGAGTACTGCTCATAATAATGAGGTATGGACATTATTGATCAGCCATCATGGTATATACTGTACATTATGCCTTCATACATACATGTGGCCTTCATATTCATTAGCCCGGGAATTTAATAGACAGCAGCCCCCATACCTGTCCAAATTGAAATACAAATAATAAAGTAGTTAGAGCATGCAGCCAAAGTACATTTAAAACAAGTGTCCAAATGTCACATATGTTTTTATTTACACATGTGGAAACAATCGCATGGTTTTCTACATTCCACAAGGTTTTTCTTTTTCCCCCCCATAAGGGATGTCATATATATGAAAAGATTCAAGGTATAAATTCACCTGTTGACTAAATGTAAGTGTTGACTCTGCACCAAGCTTCACTCTCTCATTGCGCGCAACAACGATTTAAGTTGTAAAAGTAAAATAACCAGCAGTACTTGGATTTAAATCTTTCAAGATCTTGAACAAGCACTCAAGATATGAGGTTAGATATTTAGTTACTATCAGTTTTTTTGTGGCACGTGATATGTCAAAGACCTGTTCACAAAGGTCCTTGTTTCAAAGCCACCCACCACTTGGATATTTTTCACTTTTCACCCAAATCCTACCAGATGAATTAGTTAGTAGTCAACAAAAGCTCCAGTCTGTCTGTGGAACTGGAAATATTTAATTGCCCGATAAACATTAAGCTTCTTGGTTCAAAGCCACAGCTTAGTTTGTTTTCACTCTGCACCCAAATCCTTCGGTAAAGTATTTAGTTGTCATCAATCTCTCTTGATTTTGTGGTGTAGAGGTTATGTCCAAGTGCTTTGTGAACAGAACGTTATTGGTTCAAAACCAAACATAAGGATTTCGTCAATTTTGTACCTGGCTTTAATCTTTCACTGAAGATCATTTAGTGAAAATGCAAAACCAGATTTGCTTTAAGAAAAAACTATTTAGGTCTTTTTATTTTAGATGACATAGTGTCAACATATATGTTATGTGTAAAGTAACTGCAGCTATTTCCTTGATAAAGAATATGTTGTAAGTTGGTGTCTCAATGCTCTTAGATGATTCCAACAGTATAGTAGGCGTGCGTCCCAGTTTGCTCAAGTCGAGGCTGTTCATTGTGAGCATTTACATCCAATGATAGGCTTATTAGGCCTATTAATTAATTACTTTTATTACACGGCTTGGTTGAATGCTTGATTCTGATTGGTCATCACTGAATTGAGCGGTGTGTTATTTCTGGATAATGACAGCTGAGCTCAATTACAGACCTCTGTCTAATCAAAGGCTCCGAGCACCTGCTGCGCCGCTTGATTTTGTATTGTATCGAACATGGCAGACAAAAATAAAATGTCATAAATGTCATTTACAGCTAAACATTGCTCTCAAGAATGTTTTTTAAAACATTTGAAGCGAGAAATAGACAATGCAGTAACCGAAAATTTATTAAATTTGATCAACACTTCCTTGTTGTTTTCCGAGGCGACATGTTGCACTGGTTGGATGGCCGCAACTGGCATAAATTAATGCAACACTTTCATTACCGTAAGCAATGAAATACTTTGTTTAAGTGTTACTTTTGGGTAAATTTATTTATTTATTGCGAACGCGGAAGGAGGCGCCTCCGCCCAAGTGGAGCTTACTATGCAACCGTGCTCGGGTTGTGAGTGTGTGTGTCTGTGTGCAGCCGCGCTCTCATTGGCTCGCGCCCCATGTGACTCACGTGCGTGCACTGCCTGTGTGCAGCCGCCAGAGTGCGCCAGAGTGCACCACCAGGAATGTAGACGATGCTCTGATTAAAATGCACAACAGCCTGCAACATGCCTAAACCAAACACATTTCACAAACTCTTCTGGCGGCCCTGTTCTCACTAATTTCACTGTACCACCCACTTCTCTACAATTGCTCATTCCTTTCGATTCTTCTTATTGTTATTTTCGAGCTGCGTTCGCTTCCAGCGTTCGCGCGTCTACTTGTTTATTAAGTAGCTGTGTAATAAGCAGGATAATTGATCGCATCAGGATTTAATCACCCTGTCAGGGTTTATTTCTCAACAATGACCGGCTCGCCGTCAATTATCCCTTGCTTATTACACGGCTTGGTTGAATGCTTGATTCTGATTGGTCAATCACTGAATTCAGCAGTGTGTTATTTCTTGATAATGACCGCTGAGCTCAATAACAGACCGCTGTCTAATCAAAGGCTCAGAGCACCTGGCTGCGCTGCTTGATTTTGTGCTGTATCCAACATGGCAGACATGTAAAACAAACGCACAATGTCATTTACAGCTAAACATTGCTCTCAGGAATGTTTTTGAAAACATTTGAAGCAAGAAATAGACAATGCAGTAACCGAAAATGTATTCTATTTGATCAACACTTCCTGTTGTTTTCCGAGGCGACCGTGTTGCACTGGATGGACGGCCGCACCTCGCATAAATTAATGGAATACTTTCATTACCGTAGGCAATGAAATACTTCTTTTTGTTGTCACCTTTGGGTCAATTAATTAATTAATGTATTAAGTAGCCGTGTAATAAGCGGGATAATTGACGGCGAGCCGGTCATTGTTGAGAAATAAATCCCTTCAGGGCGATTAAATCCCTCCACTTCGCGTCGGGGTTTAATCACCCCGTCTGGGTTTATTTCTCAACAACGACCGCCTCCCCGTCAATTATCCCTTGCATATGGAACCTATAGAGCTCAACAGTGTGGAGCTGGAAGAAAAAAATCCCTTCCTTATAAAGAATATGTTGTGAGTTTGATTGTTTACACAACAACTAAATTGGTGTCTCAATGCTCTTAGATGATTTCAGAGTTACTCTCCGACCTGTCAAGTTTCACTAGAGCTCCAAAGTGAGGAGCCAGAAGTAAAAACCCCATTCATTTTCTCCATAGAGAATTGTATTATAAGCTATAATGCCATAACAATTCAATACAGATTTACCACAAGTGACCTGCAACAATATATGCTCCTGTAGAAACCACACGTCTGTATGCAATAAATCTAGTTTTAAGAAAAACATGTATATTTCACGATGTCATGCAGGAGCACTTCACTAACCACAATCCTAAATGTAGCAGCGACGTTTCTGATCGGTGGAGCTCGTTCACTTATTGGCTTGATTCTAGAACGCCTTAATATAAAGATTTTTTGAAATGTCTATGTAAATGAAATGGAAAATATCTTCCGACATCCGTGCCGTCAAAAAGTGGGCAGTCACTGTTGGGCTCTATATGTTCTTATATCAACATTGCATACAATTTCTGTCAATAATTGTATTATTATGTTTCTTGGTTCATAACCGCTGTTTGGAATATTTTATTTAATATTGCAATATATAAATATATTTTGGAATAGATTCCTCTGTGCGGCACAGAAGATATATATATATATAGATATATGTGCTTTGTAAGCAGAATGTTCTTTGTTAAATACACTGTTTGGAACACATTCGTTTAGTTTTCTGCCATTCCTCTGTGCGGCACAGAAGATGTCTGTGCTTTGTAAGCAGAATGTTCTTTGTTAAAAAAACACTGTTTGGAACACATTCGTTTGCATCTAAATCCTACAAGGTTAAAGCTACGTTCACAATACAGGAGAATCGGGGAGATTTGGGGTCAGAAGCAGATTTGGGGTCCCAACAATCGAAAGGGCATTCCCAGTTTGCGGCTGGTCAGAAACCGATAATCTTGCCAGATTATCCTGTAGTGTGAGGGCTTCAAAGATCCAATCTTAAACCTCCTAATTTGCTCACAGACGATTGGGGCCACCCTGATAATGATCAAACATGTCTGATATGTATCTGGATGGAAGATTACATCACTACTGTCAGTAGTGCACACCCAAAGTGAGACAAGACTACAAGGGGACATGTGAAGTGAATGAGAGGACTTTTGACATGATGACAGGTCGAAACAACCTGTTATGGGTGCGGACAATTAGAGGCTTGTCAATATGTCAACCACAAGAACACAACTCTCTATATAACAGGTCTTCCCAGACATAACACAACCGCATGCGTGTCTGTCTGTGCGCGCGCATGAAGGCGTGCGTGCGTGCCTGCGTGTGTGTTATTAACATACTCAGTGTGTGCGCACAGAGGACTCTTAAGGCTCCAGTAGAACAGATCCCACTTAATCTGCAGTTAACGGCTGTTTAAACACACCTCATAAATGTTTCACGTGGTGGATGGAGCTCCTATTCAATGGGAGTCATTTTACTTCATGAAAAAAAAAACAGGCAGCCGAGGGCCCAGGGGGCCCTTTGGGGCCCTCAGGGGCACCTGACGCCCGCACTTAATGTGTGTAAGAAGGCGTCCATTATCAGAGCACACAATGAGACAATTCACTCTGCCTGTGTGACTGGGAGCCCATTTGGTTTGCATCAGGGCACATCGCTGATTGCTAGCTAATTAGTATTGCACGCGCTAATCAAGAAGAACTGCTGTTTCTTTTTGGTGCAAATCAAGACATTCTCCACTGGTTTTGCACTCAGACCTGAGATTTACACTGTCCACGGCATTAGTGCCCCGTACACAGTATTATTCTACATACAGTGAAATGGCCATATTTTACTGGTGGACCTACACAGAAATATGTGTCATCAGTGTGTGTGTGTGTGTGTGTGTGTGTGTGTGTGTGTGTGTGTGTGTGTGTGTGTGTGTGTGTGTGTGTATGTATATATATATATATATATATATATATATATATATATATATATATATATAACTTTATCAGAACACTGACCTTAAAGGACAATACTATTGTTGCTACATGTCATTGTCAACATTGATCTATTTGTTTCTTTCCATGTTATATAAACTTCATTATAAATGTTACAGAAAGTAGGCTTAAAATAATTGATATAAATATTTTTTGGAAATCTCAATGGGAAAAATGTATGGGCTCTGGATCGGTGGAACCACAAAATGGCCGCCACAGCTATGCCCTATAGGGTGCTATAGCACTCCTCTCTCCTTGTATCACTTCTTGTTGCCTATTTTGATAGATTAATGCAAGCTATGCAGATGTACAATATGTTAGTTACATGTTCACTTATGTTATTTACATATAAATGTTACTGTTTGCTTGCCCTCAAATCTCTCTCACACACACACACAGATTTCGTGAATTTATAGATAGAAGTTTACTATTATTATTACTATTATTATTATTATTGATGCTCCTACAATGTTGTGAGGAACCAGAACAAGATCATTTTTCCACTCATGCTCCTGCACACAACGTAACAATAAACATGTACAAGACGTAGCAATAAATAACACAGTGAACACTGAAATTGCCATTCATTAAATGACATTTTAAATGACATTTTAAAAGAAAGTCTCATCGCAAATACTGGCAGCCGTGAATGACAATAATGTTTCTTAACAATTTCATTGTGGATTTCGACAGCACTAACAGTACAGAGACTGCACTAATCAGACACATACAATATTTTAATGAATGCTGACACTGGTGATGGTTGCATACTTGTTTTGTTGGACTTGAGTGCAGAATTTCACACCACTGCTCATAAAACAGTCACTGCTGTAATTCTCAATAGATTACAGCGGTGGGGTGGCATATCTGGAACTGCTTTACAGTTGTTTACATCATATTTGACAAACGGTATGTTCTTTGTATCAATGTTTCCCCTTCCTCCCCCATAACTTGTGGAGTGCCTCAAAGTTGAGTTTTAGGTCCAATCCCTTTTTTTCCGCTTATGCTGTACGATATATGCTTCCGTTTGCCGAAATTATACATAGACATGACACAAATCTCCCACTGATTCATACTTAATCACACGACAGCGTCGCGACACGTTGTGAGCTTATAGATCGGCTATTTTCGGCACGTCACGCAGTTGTATGATGAAGAATGAATCGGTCATTAGGTGGACAACCACAAGAAAGTAAGTCTGAATGGAAAGCGCGCATGTGTGTGAGCGTGTGTGTGTGTGTGTGTGTGTGTGTGTGTGTGTGTGTGTGTGTGTGTGTGTGTGTGTGTGTAAAGTAATACCCGCGTTGCCCTCCAGGCTGTAATACACACTGTCATGACACATCTCTCTGAGGAGTTGCGGCATATTGAAATGTGAAATATGTGTTGCACTGCGAGCAGACCGCAGGACAATGCTTCATAACTCACATGTTACGGACACCGCAGGGAGCGCATAATCACATTATGGGTTGTTTTACCGCACACACAGTCACACACACACAGTCTCACACACACACACACACACACACACACACACACACACACCTTTGGGCCTCTCACACGATTAGAGCTGGGAGACACATGTACATGCACACAAACGCGCTTGTGCACGCACGTACACACACACACACACACACACACACACACATTCAAATGGCTGGTTGTATTTTAAACAAGAGTGGGTCCAATAACGCCATGGATCTTGGACTTCATGTGGTCAGTCATATCTATGACATGTCTATGACGCATGTCTCCACATTTGGCCAAGGTTTCTGAACGATTTGAGCACCATTCACTTCCTTATATAGACGGCCTGAAAACTTCTGAGAGAGTTTTTTAGCTTATAGATGTACTATTCTCTGTGAAGGCTTTCCCCAGAATAAGGATGACAGGGTTTAAGAGGCTAATATGGGACCCACAATGCTTTGTCTAGCACAGCGAGGTGCCGACCTAACCACTAGAAGTGAGGGTTGATCCATACTCTGTCCAGAGCCGCAGTTACATTTATCCAGTCGGATTTATATATTAGTACGGTAGTATCAAATATCCAATGTTGGCTGCCATGAAATCTATAATACTAACATCAGAACAAGCAGTACCACTGTACTACAGTATAGACCATTGGTTCTCAAAGTGGGGTCCAGGGACCCCCAGGGGTCCTTGGGGGGCACCAGGGGGTCCCCAGCTAAATTAGTAAAAATATATAGAGAGTATGCACATGCGTCACTTTTCCACCGGGACACGCCCCCCTCATCTAGACTGAGTGGCAAAACATTGAGTTTGGAAGCGCTCGTTGGAAATCACTCAACGGTCCTGCGTACCACCTGTTTTTCAATTGCACATATGCGGGAGGCAGCAGGACGTTGCGTTATTGAAAACGAGCGCTTCCAAACTCTGACACTTGGAAAAATAATCACCTACACAGAATTTATTGACAGAAAGTAGCTCTAGCTCATAACATGTCTACGGTGGATTTTTATGAAACAAAAACTTTGCAGATAGAAAGAGGATAATTCAAGCTTTCCGTAGAGCTGCCATGTTGGTGAGTAAAATGTCGTTTAATACAATCAGATAGGACTTTTCTGTTTGGAAGTATGGGCTGTCAAGGCCAGAAAGTAGTTTTTTGCCACTCAGTAGGCGTTCCCGCATGCATTCCGGGTACGATGATGTCACGCGCATAGCCTCATAGCGTCACAATCATTTTAATTTTAACCATTATTGTATACTTTGGTTATAGATCTGCTGTTTTTTTAAATGATGAAACTTTGCAAATCTTTGAATAATATATATTTTTAAAGCCAACATTTTTAACTAAAATCCTTGCTTCTGGGGGTTCCTGGAACAAAATATTTTGGCCAAATACATAGAATTTTGGGGGTCTTTGACATGAAAAAGTTTGAAAACCACTGGTATAGAGGGTATGCGTGTGACATCATCATCAAACCCGGAAGTTATGCAGGAATGCCTACTGAGTGTCAAAAAAAATACTTTCTGGCCTTGACAGCCCATGCATCCAAACAGAAAAGTCATATCTGATTGCATTAAACAACATTAAACAATGTCAAACTCACTTTGCATGTTGCTTTGCCACTCGATGTGCCATTCACTTTAAGCATGCGCATACCCTCTATAGACTACATTACACAGGCTAGCTTCATTGTATCAATTTTAAAGCAGACCTCTTAGGGAGGGTGTAAAAAGTAAAACCAGCCCCCAGGCTGTGAAAAGGAGTCTCTACACTGATGGAGAAACAATTGTATTTTTCCCCAGTGTCAACGCAACACCGAGCTAATGGATAGCAGGTGAATGATACGAGAGAGAGAGAGAGAGAGAGAGAGAGAGAGAGAGAGAGAGAGAGAGAGAGAGAGAGAGAGAGAGAGAGAGAGAGAGAGAGAGAGAGAGAGAGAGATGTCAACAGTGCAATCAGAGCTCACCTCTGGCAGGCCTCCAGACCTGCTCATCTGTCCACATTACTGGGTGATGCTGACTTTAGCGCTCTGCTATGTGTACACACACACACACACACACACACACACACACACACACACACACACACACACACACAGACGTCTGGAGGCACAGCTGTCCATCAGTGACGTGTGCAGGAAACCAAGTGTGAAGGCAGACAGGGGGAAATAAAATGACAAGATCAGAACATAAACAGGCAGAATAGAGCAGTGGTTTTCAACCCTTTTCATATCAAAGTCCATTATTTATTCGACATTTGAGCCACGGATTCATCACCATTTGATCAGATTTAGCCTCTCAGACCCAAGACTTGGAATATTTTGTAGTCGGTGGATGAGATTTTGTCCACAATTCCATGCTGTATGGATGTTGGCACCATAGGAGAGATAACAGGCAAACGTTGGATCAAGATAACAATTCTTCTACATTCTCTAATTAAGTAATCTTGTAAATTAAGTAATGCCGATGTTTAACAATAATTTACCCTTAAGGGACTATTTGGTTTCATTTTACACTCTCAAGAGTTAAAGATCTAATAAGGGTCCATTTGGTTACCAACTGGTGTAGAGCAAAATTAAACTCACTCCACAAGCATATAGGCTACAGCATCTCTCTCTCTCTCTCTCTCTCTCTCTCTCTCTCCCCCCCCCCCTATCAAAAGCAGAGGCATGGACCCCTGCCCCCACTCGAGCACATTGAACCCTGATCACAACACGTTATGTTTATATGTTTCATTTAGCCGTGGTGCTCCTTGCATTGTTAAACGCTCAGCCTGTTGTGTGAGCTGGTGTGCAGCTGTGTTCTGTGTACTGTGTTATGTAGACGTCTCCCAACACCAGGACAGACCGACAGACAGAGGACACATGAGGAGACATGAACTCATGTTACCCATCAATTCACAACAGCATTCTGATGTGTTCCCACCCCTCTAATCCATCCATCTGTCTGTGTGTGTCTTTGTGTGTCCTGTGCGTGTGCGTGTGTGTGTGTGTGTGTGTGTGTGTGTGTGTCCGTGTCCGATCTATAAGCTAGATCGGCTATTTTCAGCAAATGTTAGCCCCGGAATAGGGATTAAACCACTGCCGTTACAACGAACAAGGATGTGGGACGGTGAATAGTATCGTGAATAGAGATAGGGTTGGGGGAATCGGGATGAAAATCAATACGTTATTAAATAAATACAAATCACGTGTAATAACAAACAAGCGGAGATAGGCTTTGTTTTCCACCATGCTCATCCCATCTCTCCACTCCGCTCTGATGTCACACAAGGTCATACAGCTGTTTTACTGTCAGGATTATGGGATGGACCCAGGGTTCAGCGTGCGCGTGTGTGTGTGTGTGTGTGTGTGTGTGTGTGTGTGTGTGTGTGTGTGTGTGTGTGTGTGTCCGCACATGCACACATGCATGCATTCTCTCCCTGTCTAGACTCTAGTAGTTGTAATGGGATTGGTCCAGATTCGCTGTGATTACAGCAGCAGCAGACCAGAGAGAGTCTGGACAAAACAAATACATGTCTCCTATGTTTTTAAACGTACAAAGATTGACCCAAACATTTATTTAGTCGGACGAAAATAAGGAAATATATTTTGAATGGCCCAAATATGAAATATTAACAATATACTGTAATACTGTTTTCAGAATAGATTGCTAAAATATACTGCAAGTTACAAAATATATTTTCTAATATTATTTCTGGGGCCTACAAACACAGTACTGTACACACTACAGTAGCTCGTTCACTTGGGCGCACCTCATGAGCCTGAAGGCAGGGGCACCGGAACAATATTTGAAGTGTGGGGGCCAGTAAACAGGGGAAAACATTTTTATCATGACATCCCAAACAGATATCATTGTTTACTGTGATTATTGTTACCGTTGAGCGCAAATACAGTCACTTGTAGTCCATTTGGTTCCATTTGTACACTCTCAGTTACACACCTGTAAGGGGCCATTTGGAACCCCCTCAAGGAACAATGACGGTCCCTGGACCTCAATTTTAGAACCACTCAGGCCCGGATTGGACGGTCTGGCACTTCTGGCAGATGCCAGAAGGGCCGGGCAGTCTGGGGCCGCAGCCAACCCTAAAACCAAAATAAAGTCACCAAAAAGGGCGCGCCCTCGCTATGGGCCGGTGAAGATCAAAAATGCCAGGGCCGATTTTCTGTGCCAGTCCGTGCCTGGAACCACTGGTGTAGCAAAGTGTTTCCAGTGAGCCAACATGCACAATATCAGCACCCTGACTCTGTTTGACCAGAATGGAACAGAGCCTTCATTAGTATCATTGGCAACACCTGTGAATTTCTTCTCAATATGGCTGCTATTGTCTTCAATAACTTCTTTGACTTGTAGCACTAGAGGGAGCAACCATGCTCTGGTACCACCCAAATTTAGAACAAACATGGGAAAGTTCTCATTCTACTGCTCTGCCACCAAAATGTGGAATGCCCTGACACCATCCATTAAAGGATGTGTAACACTGGTTTCTTTCAGAATTTGCAAGAAAAAAACATTTATAAAGGAGACCAAAGAGGAGGTAAAGGTCAAATTCTCCTCTGTTTTTTACATAATAGTGTTTGTATCTGTTGATAACATGTATTATTGTTATCATTATTATGTTATAATAATCTTAGTTATCTTTTACCACAACAATACAATATTTTGTCCACAAATATGGCCTATGTTAGGAACACACACGCACAAACACAGCATGTGTGTGTGTATCACACTTGTAATACTGAGTGACTTACAGCTCAGCCTGTCAAGTGGAGGTGTTATGGTAAATGCTTGAGGAAGGAGATTCAAGTGTCTCCATTACCTACAGACCTAAAGCATGTTTAACTATACATGCTGTACAAGTATAGGTTTTCTCTGTCGCTCTCTCTCTCTCTCTCTCACACACACACACAGAGTCTACACAGTGCAAACGAGGTCAAGACAGCGAGGCGACAGCGGGGTCAGATAGACCCAGACAGCATCCACCCACGGTCTGTGTGGATGTTTTGCAGCGAGGCCTGTTTACTCCCGACATGAAAGCTCCAGTCCAAGAAGACAATGTTGTCTGCTCCTTTTCAGGGACCAGTCGCTGCAAGTCTAGAAAAGGTCCATTGTCCTCCTGTTTTTTGTCCGTCAACTACCTGGTATAGAACACAAAGAGGACAACAGGATGCATGTGGACTCGGTGTAACGCTATAGCAGTGGGACGTGTTCTGGTTCCTCTTGGGGACATGACCCGGGCCCTCATGGGGACTCTGGTTACCATCACATGCAGCCCCCGAGATGTTTTCGCCCCTTCTTCCAGACGTGACCGGCGACACAAACAACATTAGTCACCAAAACAGGTCTGAACGCGAAGGAACACGAGAGTGACTGGAGGAGACGCGAGGTCACCCTGGCTGAGCGGAGGAGGTTTTGAAGTCCTTTGATAGGGTTCCGTGTGTTTACAGCAGGTCTGAGATCTGTTGAAGAACGCTGTCAGTGTCTGTTGTTGTCCTCTCTGTCATCACGCACTCACATGTACATGCGGACCCACTTACACACAAAAACGCAAAAACTCCCACACCTAACTACACACACACACACAAATACGCACTCACAGTTAGTTTACCCACACCTATCTACCCACCCACCCACACCCACACACACACACACACACACACACACACACACAAGACAAAGTGAGTAACACTACATCAAAGTACCTTGATTTAATCAGCACAGCGGCAGACAGGGACCACAACAAAAGCTAAATGACGGGGACTCCCCGACCTCTGACCTCTCTCCTCCTGTCAAACCCTTCAGAGGTGGCACATATGACCCCCCCGCCCCCCCCCCTCCCACACACACATACACCACCACTACAACCCTGGAGCCTTTGGTGCATTCCTACACCCTTATGATGGATCCCAGACGACCAGGACGAGAGGAGAGGAGACGGTTCCCAGATCTGAGAGAGAGAGCGATGGAGAGAGAGAGAGACGGAGTCAGAGAGATGGAGATATGGCGAGAAAGAGACGGAGTCAGAGAGATGGAGATATGGAGAGAAAGAAAGAGGGGACAGGGCAGAGAGATGGGGGGGGGCAGGGTACATTAACGGTTGCCCGATTGCCCTGGGGCAAATAAAAACAAATTGCGGGCAAGTGAAACAAGTCTAGAACTGCCCAGTCAGGCAGGTACCAATTGAGTATAATGTTTTTTTTGTTTTTCTTTCTTGATTTCTCGGTTTTGGGCTGCTGCTGTCTGCCATTTCTGAATCTCTCTGCCAGAACGGGCTCCGTCCGGACTGCCACCAAAATGAAGTGTGCGAGTTAAAATGTCACCTCATCGCATTCATGCAAGTGCATGATGATCATTATGCTGGACTCTCCTAGAATGCATGTTCATCATCAGTGGCAGTGCGCATGGATGGTGAAATGCCTGTAGCAACCCTGGTCACCATGTTATTTAACCCATTCAGACCTGAGGCCGATTCCACAAATGTCTTCTAATCCTAACAGTTTTTTTAAAAGACTTATGATGACGCTATATCATCAGATGGTGCTCAAACTTTTTCACGTCAAGGACCACCCATCTCATAGATTTGAGAAGTACCAGATGCAAGTAGGAGGAAAAAAACCTTGACATCGGAACCCTGGAGACGGAGATATGAAGGGAAGGAGGGAGGGATGGGGAGAGAGAGAGAGAGGAGAGGGGAATATATGCCTGTCTGGGTATGTGAGGTTCCATGTTTATGTAATAAACCAATTGAAGATTGGTTTAATCTTCATCTACATCTCACAAATGTGCTCACATTGGACACACACACACACACACACACACACACACACACACACACACACACACACACACACACACACACACACACACACACACACACACACACACACACACACACACACACACACACACACACACACACACACACACACACACACGTAAGTCTGTACCTCTTCCTGCCTTGACCAAGACATGGCTACCATGCAGACATATACCTTAATCGTTTGTCATGTTTTTGTTACTTTAATAGGTTTGTTTTCTTGTTCAATGTTAAGAATGTAATTTAGATAGCATGTTATTTAAACACATGCTACAGTAGGTTCATTGTTTACTTGGTATACTTTCAATGTACAGATTGTTATTTTGATAGTAGATTGTTTAGACTGATGCCATGTTCTTGGTTTACTTTGGATCCTAGATTCTTGAGGCACTACACTGTTTCTCTGCATTCTATGTATGTGATTACCTGTATGGGATTGCTCTGGATCAGAATGTCTGTTAAATGCCTAAACTGTAATTGCAAATTTGCAAGTCTCTCACACATACTAGCAGCTCAAGCATTAAACACATCACGTTACATGTTGTAGAGTCATGAGATGTAGGACAAGAAGAAGGGACAGTCAATGACAGAACACTTAGATTAGAGGATGAGAGAGACCTGGAGACAGAGAGAGGGGAGGGGCGGGATACCTGAGAGGAAGGTCAAGTCAAGGCCAGGTTTATCTTCTTGTAGATAAAAACGTTATGTCTCATGAGAGATTAGACACTTCTGGATGAGCATCCAAAGACTGAAACGATGAGGAATTAAAGAGATAAGAAGAACGAGAGAGTGACATGGATGAGAAAACAAGAAGAACTGGACTTACACTGTAGATAAGCCAGATTAGCATATGTGTCCCACTGCAGTCATGCGCGGAGAGGAACAGAGTTCAAGATTCAAGATGCTACAAGGTTTACTTGTCGCTTACTCATACAAGTATGTGTAGTGAAATGTTGGTGTGAAATGCTCTGCTGCAGACTGTACTGTGCGTGCGTGCATGCGCGCGTGCATGTGCGTGTGTGTGTGTGTGTGTGTACAGTATACACAATAAAGTGATAAAGTGATCAAGGGATCAAGCAGAGTGGAGGGTGGACAGAGAAAGAGATACAGAAAGAGTGAGAGAGAGAGAGAGAGAGAGAGAGAGAGAGAGAGATGGAGCCAGTGATGTGTATCATCATAGATCTGGACCTGTCCCGTCCCTGAGGGTTCAAACCCCCTGCCTGTGTGTGTTCGGGCCCCCCTTGCTTGAAAGGGGAGCAGATAGGATTCAAAGGACCATGACAAGGGATGACGCACACAGTCGCCGGCCCCCTTATCTGGCACATCGGCAGCTGGGCGCAAAGCTCCAGCACATGCCCGCCCTCCGTCTCACGTTTCCCGAGGCGTCACTTGAAAGACGGTGACATGCCATCGGTCCCCGTCTCTTCACTGCCCACCCCCCCCACCACCAGTTATCATCAGTTATTTTCAAGAACAGTACTTGAGTAAATGTACTTAGTTACTTTCCAGACCTCTGCTGGGCGGCAAAGAAAGTAACTTTGCGAGGAAGCCTTGAGGTCTTGAGGTCCAGGTCAGCTGATAAGTTAATGATCTTAATGTGACAAAGTGGAGGGTCTAATTTCCAGCAGATTTTCTAGTGGGAGGAGGAGGTGGGAGGTCGACAGGATGCACGCTGCAATTTAGACCAAACAAAATGCTTTTCCACAGCGCTGTCAGCAATATCTGCGCGTACACACACACACACACACACACACACACACACACACACACACACAGTGCAATCTCAGAGATAAGACGACGTCATTGGAATGTTTCCTGTATAAAGACACTGTATAAAGACACTCCCTTCATACGCTACTGGCTCTTATACAGGCGGAGGGGACGAATAGATAAAACAGGAAAAATAAAACCATAAAGAGTCCATATTTTATAAGTCCATATTTTATAGATACACTGAAGAATCAAGAAAGACGGTTTCATACAGGTACAAGAAGCGAAGAGTTGGTGCGGCATGTTCGCAAAACTGTGCAACAGCAGGAAGAAAATGCAAAAAGATATAATACTGGGTTTCAAAGAAACAAAGGAACAAGAAAAATAAGATAACACAAAGGAACTCGCAGCAGTGGGGGAAGTTTAGGGGGGGGGGGGGGGTTCATATAGAATTTGCAGTAGGAATATGCTACTACAGTGTTTCCCAACCTGTGGGCCGCGAGGATACTGCAGGGCCCCCAAATCAAAACACAATGGATTGATTGATTGATTATGTGCCATTACTTGTAACCACTTTGGTGGTCATTGCAGCCTCTTTAATGGTCAGTGAGTTAATCATACAAACTGAATATTACCGTTAAATAAGCCAAAACCATAAGAGACCCGATAGGTCCTGTCGCTAAGATGAGTGAATACATCAATGCACTAAACCGGGGGTCTTCAACAGGGGGTCCGGGACCCCTAGGGGGTCCTCAGAGTTACTACAGGGGGAAACACAGATCCTCAGAGGTCCTCAGAGTTACTACAGTGGGAAACACAATTTTATGCAATATAGAGGGGGTGCCTCCTTCATCTCTCTCTCAGCTAGGGGGTCCTTGGCCTGAAAGACCCCTGCACTAAACTAACACATGGTTAAAGTTAAACACTGTCACAACTTCAAGCAGAGTCCGTAAAGAATGTGTATGCACATGCATGTGTGTGTGACAGAAAGATAAGATATAGTGACGCAAAGAGACTTCACACTGAGTACATGTCAATTCACATGAGACTGTGTGGATGCATAATTGTAACGTGCGTGCATGCGTGCGTGCGTGCGTGCGTGTGCGTGCGTGTGCGTGCGTGTGTGCACATTTGCAACTGTGCATATATACATGCATGAGGTAGGCAGATAAGCTTGTAGTTGTAACTCACACACACCTGTCACCGTGAGCTGGAAGGAGGGGTGTAATTTGTCCTGCTGGAATGGTTTTCCTAGGTGGTTAGGTCAATGGTCATTGATCATTTTTCTTTTGTGTCAACTCGGAAACCTCCAAACCAAGGTTGTTCTGACTCTGGGAGACCTAGGACTGGTGGGTTTCCAGCCTTGAATAAGGCGAAATTCACATCAATATCTGACTTTCTACACAGCGAGAAAAGCATGTGGCTGAAAATCCAGGTCAGCTATGCTAATTTTAGGATTTAGGGTTAGACACAATCGTATGGTTAAGTATAAATGAGGTTTAAAGGAACCTCGAGGCATCCCACATTTACAAAGGTGCACACCTTTACACATCAACCCCTATGTATGTCAATACACATAACATAGTTATGGCCATTTTTATTATCAATAAATGTAGCATTATTCTCCAATCCAAAACAATGATTTTGTCCTCAGTGACCCGAGTACGACATAAACACTGGTCTGAGTTCAGCAGGTTATCAAAGTAACACTGGTTACCTGAGGTTCAACAAGAGGTTGAGAGCTGCGGCCACAGGTGAAAACAGGTCACTGCTTCCCTCTGGTGTTCAACGAGGGGATTACACCTGACCGCTCTCCAAGAAGTGAGCAGCCCGGAGGGGGGGGGGGGATCTAAACACAGTAACCGACAGTAAAAACAAGTTTGTCACATCTATAAAAAACAGCACTGGCTCCAGCCGTAAAGCCTTCAGTCTAATGTGACCCTTCTTTACCATAACACCAGGGGCAACTTTTACTGCCTCATTTCAACACATCACACGACAACAGCTTTGCCTCTCTGCCTCCTCTCGGAAAGAGAGGTAGTTTGTGATTAGTGGTCAGGCTGTGAGTTGACATCTGATTACTTTCTACTTGGGTTTCTTGCGTGCTGCCGTGACTTGGAACGGCCAGACTGGTCTATGACTAACACAGAAGATTGGGGATTGTGGTCGAGCAGTGAATGTTAGTGTTACAATGCTGGTTCCTCCTGCCTGCTGCGGTCGAGACGCTTGGCTGCAGATGGCCTGACCAAGCTACTGTACTCATAATGATCACTGGCCACTAGTCTGGGCCTCGTAATGACCAACAGCTATGATGCTCTGGTCCTCAAAGGGAGGGGATGGAAAGTCCCTGAAGGAGTCACGTCCTGGTCATTATTCAGACAAACACACTTGGAATATTTCCTGTCCACAGTGGATTCTCACGTACACAGGAACCTCAAACAAGAACCATTGGTACTAAAAAAGAAAATCATTCCAAGGCACTCTTCAGAAGGTTAAAAAAAGCTTTAATAAAACAAGCTAGTATACCCTCAAACAAGTAAAGAACACTACTTGGTTCATCCTTAAGTGGCCTTATTCTGAGAAAACGAAGACGAAAACGAAACACAAAATTGTTTATCCTGAAGAAGGCCACTTGAGGCCGAAATATGCCTTGTTTTATGAAAGCTTTTTTAACCTTCTGAAGAGTGCCTTGGAATCCTTTTCATCTGATTATAGATGTGTTCCCCCTTTTTGGACAAAAGAGCACCTTTCAACAACTTTATCTTCACCAGCCATAAAGGATGCAGTAGCTCTCCTCTTTTTTTCAGATTTTTGGAGCCACTGGCACTGGGTCGCAAACATCCTGAAGCAGTTCAACCACACACAGAACTCACATATTAAAAGCTTCATTTGGGATTTTAAATTGAAGGGTTAAAATCACTCCCCTAACTGCAGAGTCTCTCTTTACCCTTCTTAAGCTTAATTTAGGGTCTTAAACTTATTTTAGGATCAAGTGGTTGAATTAAATTCTGAACTGGCGTTATGCTCTTTATGGGCAATTTAGTTTGAAGTACAGGTTTTACAATAAAAGCCTGTGATACATCTGCACAACATGGAACATACAGCAATCCATTCGTACAGCCAGACATCAGTTTAGGGGTGCAACAGTAAATATTTTTTTTTTAAAATATATTAATTTGTATTGATTTTTTCATAAGACAAGACACAACAGGACAAACAAACAAACACCAGACTATAATGTGTAAGCATGAGTAATTAAGAGATTAATTATCTCAATGAGGTAATAGGCAAACAGAGTACAACAGACCACAATATACAATTGGACACATTAACAATCGAGCTTGTAAAAAAGAAAAAACAGAGCAGTCACACAGAGTCGAGATGAGTCACGACAGGACCCCATATATATTCAAATGTTGCCAGACTGTCCGGTTTGTTGCAACGAAGCCTCTCCAGGTGTATCAAAGATACAAATTCATTAAGCCATCTGGTAAAGCAAGGAGCGGTGGCGGTTTTCCACTCTGTTAAAATAATTCTCTTTGCTACCAGTGTGCCAAGCATAAGAGTCTGCTGGACAGAATACGGCAGATCAAGAGAGGCCTCTGAGCAACCAAACAATGCAGTTAGTGCATCAGGTTCGATGTCAAAACCATGTACTCTGCTGTACCAAGCGAAAATGTTTTGCCAAAATAAAACAATCCTTGGGCAAGACCAGAAGGTGTGACCCAACGTAACCTTGGAGATGTTGCATCTATATCACAAATATCGGAAACAGTTGGATACATTTTATTCATCTCGACAGTAAATAGAATTGAGTTGGCAGTGGCTCAGGAGGTGGAGCGGCTGTTTGTGAATCAGAATGTTCCCGGTTCGATCAACAGCTTCCCCTGAATAAACGTATGTAGCGCACATTGTAAAGCACTTTGGATAAAAGGTGCTACATAAACGCACCATTTATTCATTTTGGTTTATCATTTATGGAACGAATCAATTTAATCGATTATAAAACATATATGTATTTAATATTAATATGTATAATTTGAATACAATAATCAATGTAAAAATAAATAGCAAAAACAGCAGATCTACAAGCTCACAATAGATCTCCTATTTTTGCGCGACACCGCTGTACGTCTATGTACAAAACAGGACCAAAGTGTATAATCAGACTAATCGTTTCAGTCAATTATTTATTATTATTATTTTTTTTGCAAGGTTACATTTCTGTTCATTTGTCTGCTTCATCCTCTAGTTCTTGAAGATGGCAGTGACACACATGGTGCAACCAGTGTCACCTCCTATACATACTGTACATCAGTGGTTCTCAAAGTGAGGACCCCCAGGGGTCCTTCAGGGGGCTACAGGGGATCCCAAGCAAAACAGCATCAAAATCACTTCAACAACTTTAACCCTATATACATCAGCTATTTGAAAATAGTGATCTGCAAGCTCACAACGCCTCGTGGTGCGACGCATCATGAGCTTGCAGATCAGCTTTCTTTTTTTTTATCTTGAAAATGTTTGAATATTTGTAAAATATTTTAGCAACGCAAATCTTGTATGGGGGTCCCTGGCAGAAAGTATTTTCAGATGGGGGACCGCAGTCAAATACAAAGGGATCCTGGACATGAAAAAGTTTGAGAATCACTGCTGTACATGCATATATGGCAGTATGTAGTGACATTAGATGTTTCAATAATTGGCTTGTTCTAAACTTGAAATGGAACAGATAGATTGATGCAGGACTCAAAAGTAAACTTTTGACTGATGTTTTTTTTAAACAGCTTTAATATGCTCAGAGCTTTAGAACGATGGAATCAAGTACTGTTCATTCCTCCATGATTTCCTCAAAAAGTTCAGAGCCTGCGTTTTTGTGAGCTCACTGACGTGTGTAATTACAGCTCGTGACGAGCTGCCCTGAAGACTATAACGCCTTGACCAGCTCTCCTGGGTTTAGTTTTTTAGACCAACAAAATGCCAGGGACGGAAGTTATAGAACCCCCCCACCCCCACCCCCACCCCTTTGAGGTTGACAGTGAGTCATTGAACAGAGGGACAACACCCTAACCTCCCCCAAAAGCTTTGAAGTGCTGCAGATTGTGCAAGACAACATAAACCCTCCTGTGCGACAAACATTGTGATTTACCACTCAGAGCGGAGGAAATGACCCGCTCTGTTCACTTTATTGGCTTGTTTTGTGTTTGTGTTTCGTACCTTCCAGAATGGACACTCTTTTGTCATCCCCACTTTGAGTAGGTTGGAAAAAGGGGAGGATTTTCCCTAAAGTTGTGTCACTGAACGAATGACTGCCCACACTTGTAGTGGGTCCCAGACAGTTACTTAAAGGGTTCCCAAACTTTTCAAGCCACGGTCCCCCAAAATAATCATATTTGAACAGGGGACCCGTCACCCTGACAAGCACTTGGAATTGTAGGCATTACATTTAGTTTGACTCGGTTCCACAGATAAACGATGTGAAAATAGCCGAACTACAATGCGAGGCGTTGTGAGCTTGTAGATCGGCTATTTTCACAATGTTTGCCTCTTTCTTACCTAATATTTGACAATTTGGCATTAAAAAGGTCTTAAAGTCATTAAATTGTAACTTTAGAAATGTACAGATACCCCTGTATACACAAATACTGTATGTTGGTTTGTATTACTGTTGTGTGAGAAAACAATGTTGCACATTAAGCTAATCATCTGGGGACCCCCCAAACTAATTGGGGGGGGTCCCGACCATCAGTTTGGGAACCACTGACCTAGTGATACTGGGTCTAAAAGAGAAACCTAGTGGTACTGGGCCAAAGACAGGAAGCTAGTGGTCACTGGGTCAAGGACAGAAACCTAAATTGTACTGGATCTTAAATGTCTCTTTTCGACTCTTGAGAACTACGTGATTTTTCTAAAAGAGCCAAAAGAGGAACCTAATGGTACTGTGTCAAAGACAGGCTTCTGCATGACGTCTGCTCAGAACCAATGAAGCTCTATTCCAAGAACATCCAATTATCTCCATATGGTCAGCTGCAAAATCATGTATTATCTTTGGATTATAAAGACCATAATTGCTGTGCTCTCAATGCTGAGATCCAGAGATTTAAATGGAAATGTTGTAGGAGTCTTAATGTTAGTTGTAAGAAATAAGACAAATATAAATATAAACGCATATTAGGTGAAAGCAGGGCCTGGCCAATGTACAGAGGTCTCCAATATCATGGATATACTTACATTAATATGATTTATTTTGTTTCTTTTAACTTTGTTTCTGTGAAATTGTCAAAATCTGGTTCATATATTTTGGAAGAATATATGGGATGAAACATTGAATGGCCTATCTAACATAGGCTACATAAATACAATATTCCCAATATTCCAGAGTGCAAAGAATATATATTTTTCACAATTACTACTTTTTTATATTTTGAAAAAATAAATTCAGTACAAGTGAGAGCAACAGTTTTATGTCCTGCTTTATCTGTGAGACAGACAGGTGTGTATAACCACTCAAACACACAGTAAGATTGGGAGCAAGACATACAGCATAATCATTAAGACACACACTGGACTCCAATGCCTGTGCGCCACAAATGCACAACACTATTATTACAGCAGATGGCGCAAGAGTCCACTCCTTGACATCTTGCCAAACTTAACTATATCCACAGTAAGATCCATGGTGCCAAGAGAATCATTGGGCTACATGGTTCCTGGGCCATATGTGAACACTAAACCAGTTCATATACATAATGATAATAATAATACTTATCCATTTATTATTATTATTCAAATATTCTTATCACATTTTGTCAACATGTTTTATAGTCACTCTCACTCACACATAAACAGTCACAAAAACACCTCAGACGCAAGTACTCAATACAACACATTGAACACAAGACATTAACCATTTAAACCCTATATAGTTCATTGACCGGAGTCCTCCAGGGGTCTATAGCCTACTAGGCTCGCTCCTCTTTGCCCTCTACACTAAATATATTCGCTGAACATTGGTCTTTATTATCTATGGTCTGTGTTATCTATCAGACCCTACATGGACTTGGCCCACCATCTCTGGGGGATTTCATAAAAAAATAGCTTCTACTGGCATCAGTACCAGATATAACACCAGAGGAGACTGTGAGGTCCAGCACAGAAAAACTGCTTTTGGGCAGCAAGGAATAATTTACCTGGCTGTGACCATTAGAAAATGTCCAACATTTGCTTCATTTAAGCATCACCTTAAGAATTCTACATAACCAAACCTGTGATCTTAGAATGTTTTTTGCACAGAGTTCACCGTTTAAATATATTGATTTTACCAATCTCTTGTAACTATGATTTTAGTTTGTTTTATAACACAGACGTAGAGTTTGGTTCTATTTACATGTGTGCACTTTATATTGTTGTATTGTGGACTTTTAGTTGTGGTTTTGGTTGTTTGAGATTACATGGCAGAAACATGTAGTTTTTTTTTCTTCTTTTTTCTGTAATATCTTGTGTTATTGTTACATGTTGGGACTACGGATGAAAATTTGCATCCTTTCTCATGCCGACGTATTTACACTGCGTTCCATCTGTACTGCTGCTGTGTTCATCAATATGTTGATGAACACATAAAAAAAATAAACACACAAAGTAAAGTACATAACCAATCTAAAATCTCAACGGATTGCAGATGAGTTACTTTCAGCAAACCTTTGCCTCAGAATAGGGATGCTAGTGTTCGTGTGGTTAGACTAATGGCACATACCACATGCACAATGTGAACACATGCACCACCAGTGCTGACCAGCATCGATCACGTGCACATATCAATGGTTCAATTCTGGCTGGAGACCTGTGCATGTCTTTTCCTCTCTCTGTTTCCTGCCTCTATACAAGCTACTTTCTCTAAGTAAAGCTAAATCTGACCAAACATTTGTAAGTATTAAACAAATTAATAACTCAATTTGTAATGGTACACAACCTGTAACATTTCTACATATCACTAGAGGGCAGCATTTTCTAAGAAATCCAACGTAATAACATTAATCTCCTGTTCTGATTCTGTCTGAACACTGATATCAGATGGAGTGAAAGATAGCAGGTCTTGGAGAGTCGGTGAATAAGAATTATGAGCATGACTTATAGACCGTGTTGGAAAGTAATGAGAGTTTAAGTAATGAAAAAAGTAATATTACGTTTTTCCCAGTAACGAATAATATTAACAAATTACTTTCACTTTTTGAGTAATAATATTACATTACTATTTTCAGGAGCCTTGGTGGAAAACGTGATTTGCGTGTTGTTTACTTTCATTCCGTGATAGTGTGTTGTTTTTGGTCAGTACTACCCACCTAGGTAGACTGGGATCAAGTTGCTTTGCAGGCTGCTGATCCAGTCTGGGTCTATAGCGGATACGGAAACGATGCATGCATGTATGTGTGCATACAAATTATCAGATACGAAAGGGCGGGCCTAAACCGGATCGAACTGGCTCATTAGCGAGAAAGTTGGCTTGAGAGATGAAAACACTGCCAGTGTAGGCTGCAGAAAAGACATGAAAAACTGCTAGTGTTGTACATGAAAGTCAGAATTTTTATTTGAAAGGATGCAATTACTAATTGTGTGGGGTGTAACGGAAAATGTAAGTAATGAGTAGTGTAACGAGTTACTTTTGGCAGGGAGTAATAAGTAACATAATATTTTTTTCGAAACGAGTAACAAGTAATGAGTAATATCTAACTTTGTTTTAGTAAAGAGCCCAACACTGCTTATAGATATCTTTAGCTGACATGAGCAGCTAAAGATACTGTTAATGTTACTCGAGCACATTGGGAAGATGGAAAAGAGTTTAATCCTCTGTTCTGCGTGAATGCAAGAGACCTGGGCACTTTTTCCAGAAGAGTGGGCACCTCAGAAGTAAGTCTGGGCACCTCAAAGTTAAATTGGCTATTCTTTTCCAAATTGCACCACAAATTAAGAATCAATGAACGCTTTGGAAAATGGTCTGAAATAAGGTAAAGTATACATGATTTGAACATGCTTGAACATTTGACATTTAAGACCTAATAGTTCAACAATTGCTACAAAATCTGTGGCAGTAATTATGGCATAAACAAAATTATGTAAGATTACATCACTCCCATATGATTCAAATAAAATTGTGGTCTGTTACATATAATGTGTGTTGCATACTGTGTTTTAGGAACCATGGAGGGCAAAATGCATCTGCTGTAAAAAGTAAATCCTGCCGATGGTTGTGGGCAATACATTTAACTATGCCTTCCTGTTATTTGACTTGTTCTGTGTTTCTTTCTTCTCTATATTCTTTTTCTCTACTCTTCCTGTAACTGCAACATTGAGATAAACAAAAAAATATTACACACACTCTTTTACACCTCTAATCCTGTGAGCTCACAATAAAGATGATTCTTTGGCGCTATTTTCAAACTTTTTCAAATATAAAAAAGACAAAAACAGGGTTAAAGTGCTTAAGTTTAAAAAGACAAAAACTATTTTTTCCCCATGACTGGTTAAGATCCTTGATCCCCAAACCTTCTTACCTGCAACATGTGGAAAAGGTTGATGGTTTGACTCCAGGGGTTTGTCCCAGAGAACAGAGGGTTTTCTGTGAGAGCAGCCGTCTGCTTCAAGCCGCCGAGGGACGCCTGGAGATGCAGAGATAAGAGCAACAATATGAGTCCTGTACTCCCGCTGAGCGCCATGCAGGCTCACTTACCTCATTCACTAGACATGGATGACTCAACTAACCTCTTTCCCCCTTTTAAAACGCCATGGCCACCGGCCCCCGGCCCGTAACATAATGCTCCTGGGTTCAATCCCCAGTGTGACCAACGTCCGGGACGGGACCGCTCAGACGGCTCAGTGCTCACTGATTTTGTTAAGCCTGAGTTGAAGTTAGTTGCACCAAAAATCGCCGATCTACAAGATCACAGCACACACTTGCAGATCGGCTATTTTTGGTGCGCGACACCAGCGTGTAACTAAAGATGACAGGAACAGCCAATAGGGGTCTGCACGGATAGTCAAATTACACCGTTCTATTTTGGGCCGGTCATTACAGGCAAAATTTTTATCAGGCTTGCTTAAGTTTACTAGCATTGGAAAATCATACATTTTGAAATGTAATCCATAAAAAGCTAAAAGTAGGCCTACAGGAATTGATTTGAAGACTGAAGCAATTAAAGACCCATCTTTAATAATAACCATCCATTACTTAAAAGTGAATATGATTGCATGCACTGACCACACCCCCCAAGTCGGGGGTTTGGGGAAACTTTGGGGAAACCCCCAGAAACTCTGTAAGAGAGTAGATGTCATTTCCTGTGTTCTGGTGAATTTTGGGAGTTTGATACCAAATCAAAGAGAAATCAAGGAAAATGTACAATCAAGGAGTTCTCAAGGAGATGTGGTTGAAATCAAGGAGACTTCTGCAGAATCCGGGGTTGGCAGCCCTGAGTCAGCTCCAATGGACGTTGATATATTATCACCTTTTCACCTCTGTTAAGCGCCAGAGAGAATATCTATCGTTACCTGAGTGCAATTGGTTCTATAACTGTAACTGCGTCATCACAAAGTAATCACCAGGGTATCCATCAACCTCTCAACACAGAGATACTACGGTGATTCATTGTAATCAAGGTTTTTCTTTACCAGAATACCACATTCATCTTCATTCTACATGCATGTGGGATGATAGCATGGACGATGAGTTCATGGTGGAACATCTAACCATGTAAACACTGTGCTGAGTAATGACGGCGCCTGTCCACACCTCCACACATCACCTTGACTGCAGGACGCAGAAAGACTTAAACAAAATGATCTCACATGATCTCAAAATGCCAATAGCTGATGTCTGTCTCTCCTCACTTCCTTTGCTTTTTTATTTAACCTCTCCTCTCCCTTTCTCATTTGTCTTCTCCTTTCTCTCTTCTTGGCATCTCTCCTAATGATGGATTTATTCACCGAAAATAGCCGATGAGCTTGTAGATCGGCTGTTTTCGGCGTGCAACACCGTCATACAACAAAGTATAAATCTGGCTTCATCTGTCTTTACCCACCCCATTCCCAGTTACATTCTTGTATTACCATCATAAAAACCCAACAAGCTCATAAAACTTCCTGCCTGGAAGGCCCTTATGGCAAAGGAGAAGGGTCCAATATATGGGTGACAGTGGCATTCACCTCCCTTTTCGGTACAGTATTGCAGCAGAGACACAGTTCACACATGGCTTGTTTTGATAGAGGGCACTCAGGCTGAATGCAACTCCACTGACGGCCAGTAGAGGGCAGCATCTCTGGACACCAAAACCACTAAATCTGAACATTGTTCTCCTAGGGCAGGGGTATTCAACTAGATTGGGCTGGGGGCCACAATAGTGAAATGACTTGAAGTCGGGGGCCACAAGGCCGTGCACAGAAATGAACAAAATGTTCAAGGTTAACCGTTTCACCGTTTGTTGTGTGATAGGACACAACAATGGACATATATGTCCAATATGGTAACTTATTAGGGCCTGCTTCATACTGCATTCATGCATTTTGATAGGATCATTTCTGTGCCAGTCTTTTACAGTGCACAGGCTTAGATTTTGATATTACGGAAATAGGGAGTAGATACGTCAGTGTGTTGTGTTCACGGGTCATTGGCATGGAAGTGTCTGTGCTGTAAGAGTACTAGAGGAAGGCTGGCAAGGTGAAGTGTTTACATGTTCGTATGAATGAAAGGTTTTTGGTTCGAGCACCCGGTTGATAAGAGCACAAGCTCTTATGATGTGTTTGAAGTCAATGATGGAGAAGATGACAAAATCCAGGTGAATCATTTCTTTGGTGTAAATGGACAACATCCATTCAAGACCCAGAAATAGATACAAATGATGGTTTGTGATAGATGAACTGCACTCAGAACTCATCTGTGCTCTTGTATGTTGATGCACCGCTGAAATGTAGCGATGTTGCCAAGCCTGCTACATGGTGGAAAAAGAAATGGCTGAACTACTTGAAAGCTATAATATTCTGACAGTAGTGAGAAGTAGTAGAAGTAGGCAACATTTCTGGCTGTTTTGTTTGTACTATGAAAAGGTCTTTAATCTTTTACTTGTGATACTTGTACTTTTACTTTTGATACTTAAATACAATTTAACACCAGATACTTTACTTAAGTACATATGAAGTGAGCTGTATTTTCTTATGGGATTTACTCACCAAAGATACATTTACCCATATTTGGGTTCTAGCAGCAATCTTGACTGCAAATGCAGCACTTGTGGGTTTTAATTGAGGACCCTGAGTGAATCACTAACATTCATCCATTCTAAACAATAGCCTACATTTTATTCTTATCGGTTGATAGTTGATTAACCATTAACGAGCTTTGGTTAACAGTTATGAAAAACATTCAAAATGGTCATCCTGTATACAACCAACCACCTAATAATAAGTTTGGACATTTATTTTTAAATTGGAATATAGAATGTGTTCCAGGGGCCACAAGAAAGCTCTACTGGGGCCGGATTTGGCCCGCGGGCCACCAGTTGAATATCACTGTCCTAGGGGCTGATGTATTGGTTATGGCAGGTGGTTCTCAAACATTTTCATGTCAAGGACTCCCAAATTAACACTAGTACAACTAAAATAAACTAAGTATTAGGCCCCGGATGCCCTTTTGAAAAGAGTTTGTGCCAGGGACCCCCATAAGAGTTGATTTATTCAGGTACAAGCAGTGAAATGTTGTTGGGACGTGTCCCGCAGATTGTGCTGGCAGAAAAAAATATTAAAAACAATACAATAAAAAATAGAATAGAATGACGATAATGACGAAATAATATATACAAATATACAGTGATAGGGCTATACGTCTTAGACAAGCACAGTCACTAATCATAATTAGCAGCGTTTCCACGTGCAGTCAATTCTGATCAAAAACAGAAATGTTCACCCAAATGTACAAAGTGACCATGTGCAGATGATCTACAAAGCAACAGGATCCATCAATGAATGTGCAAGTGTCACGTACATAGCATGAGCAGCATTACTCAAACAAGAACAAGTGATCAAGCATAGAGACAGTGTCATAACACTTATTGTCTTATGTTTTCCTTTTTTTTGTTTTTTGGCCATGTCCACACTTAGAGCCCTTTTTAGATCCTTACAGCCCTTGCCTAGAGCCTATGGCCGTTGGGCATCTCAGGCGTTTACCGTTTCACATCATCACAAACAGTTTGTTGCTTGGGTGATGTTTGTCCTTCATAGTCCTTTTAGCCCTGCCCAAGTTCCTACTCTCATAAATGTCCTGCAGAGCCGGAAGAGAGCATCCAATAGTATACGTTCCGCAGACCTCACCACTTTTCGGAGTGGTCGTAGGTCCTGATAGGAGCTCTGCCCATACCATATGGTCATGCCCCCTGGCAGGATGCTATGAGATGTGGAAAGGTAGAACGATTTTGGGATCTTTTTTGACAACTTGAAACTTTCTGTCTCATGTGGTACAGACACTGCATCGCTTTCTTTGCCACGGCCTCTGTGTGCATACTCCAGGTCAGGTCCTTGGTGATGTGCACACTAAGGTAGGCTACTTGAAGCTATCCACCCTCTCCACTCTATAATCAGTTGTGGAGGCTTGTAGGACTTTTGTCTCTCTGTACAGAAGTCCACTATCTATTGCTCCCAGGGCCCTACTTTAAGAACCACACTTGGCTATGATACCCATAGCGATTAGAGTTGTCGGGTCCCACAGGCAAAGCAGGTAGAAAGCAGGTAGTGGTGCAACTCATACTTTTCTATCTATGGTAGTGTTAAGTCATACAATGAACATTCTTTTCAATTAACCCTAATGAACCCTATAGCATCCATATAAGTTGTTAAAAGGTTATTTTTTATCTAATCTTTCACTGGTAAACTATTTAATCTGCACATAACCATAGAATGGCTGTATTATTTATTACATACATTTCATATAGAAAATACACAACACAGGCAAAGATCACCCCCCTGCCCTGCCAGGCGGGGCTTGTCCGAAAACAAGCGCTCCCTTCCAGCTATCATCCTACAGGTAAACAATAATAGCCTCCCGCGTAGCAGACGCATCATGGCGGCATTTTAAGTTGGCGTCGCTCAATACTCACCCAAAAATTAATTGCTGCGACTTGGGGTCAGCTTGTCCTCTACTTTATCCATTTAAAAGTTCTGGCTGAAAACCTGTGGTTCAGTGACAGTCAAATATCACCACTTTTCCTCGAGCTTCACACAGCAGGCAACATCAACATTTTATACCTAACGGGCCCGAACTGATTGCAGGACTGAACATAATGAAAACGCCTGCAGTGGTGTAAAGTAACTAAGTACATTTACTCAAGTACTGTATTTAAGTACAATTTCAGTACTACTACATCTCAAAGGCACATATTGTACTTTTTACTCCACTATAATTATTTGAAAACTTTGTAGATTTTGATTATTATTACAAAACATAGCCTACATTTCGGCCATTTGAAAATAGCTGATCTACAAGCTCACAATGCCGATGCGACGCATTGTTAGCTTGTATATCTGCTATTTTCAAAATATTTTTATTTTATTTTATAAATTTGAAAACTTGTGAAATGGGACACTCTGAATAATGAGTACTTCTACTTTTAGTACTTTAAGTACATTTTGATACCAATACTTTTGTACTTTTACTAAAGTAAATTTGGAATTCCGGACTTTTACTGGTAACAGAGTATTTCTACATTGCAGTATTGATACTTTTCTAAGTAAAAAATGTGAGTACTTTTTCCACCACTGCACACCTGTCAATGATGTGCCCCGTAAGCACATCATAGGCCTGCTATGCTAACCAAAGGAAGTTTTCATATGTTCAGTCAGACTCCTGGAATCATTCCGGGCCCCGCTGGGTATGCAAGCTCTAGTGCTTTTGTACTGACTTACTTTATTTATTAGTTTAGTTGACAGTAGTATATAGTAGCCTACCGTTTCTGACGACTTTGCTTTCCAACATATTCTCAGCTCTAGACACACGCTTCATTTGTTTAGGGGCGGTGCTTCCGTTTCGAACAGACTTCTGGGAATCGAAGTTCTAAGAGTTGGTTGTTTGGTTCCAGACAGTGATTCTCAACCTAGCTGTGGGCCGGCCGGCCGGGGCCCACTGGTGGGTGGTGAGGGTATTACAAGTGGGCTCCAAAATAACTAAAAACAGTTTTCTATAAAACTTTGAAATGTTGTAAAAAACAACTCAAAGTGTACTACGTCAGTTCCATTGATCCAAGCAAGCCTAAGTGGTCAGATAGGTGGGCCGCGAACACTTTCAAGATTTTCAAGTGGGCCCTGCCTGATCCAGAAAAGGTTGAGAACCACTGGACTCGACTAATATAGGCTATAGTTGCTAGTTCTTCGAAATAGAACTAAGAAAGCTGAACGGCACTGTCTTCCTGAGTCATAGCATTTATATTTTTTTAAATACTGATGATGGTCTTTAAAGGGTAAGACCACTTTGGTAGAGGTTTGGGTTGTGTAGTTACCTTGCCATGATGTAACTCCAAAGGTGGGCAAAAAAAAAAAAATTGCTCCATTAATTAGAAATTGATAATTCAAAATATGCTCCTCATTGACTTACATTGTACGGTAAAACAGCTCTCAAAGTCACTCTTTTAGCACATAAATGAACCCAAACATAGCTGATTCAGACAATATAGAGCATCACCAAACCCAGTACTGTTTGTTTTTTTAATAAAAATGTGAACTTCCTGTTGATTTTACTATTTGAAGATCTGGATCCAGATCCGCCGATCCAGTCCGGGTTTTCTACTTATTAAAAATGGCAAAATCAACAGGAAGTTGACATTTTTATTAAAAAAAAAAACAGTACTGGGTATGGTGATGTTCTATATTGTCTGAATCACCTTTGTTTGCGTTCGTTTTTGTGCTAAAAGAGTGACTTTTTTTTTAGAGCAGTTTTACCGTACAATGTAAGTCAATGAGGAGCATATTTTGAATGATCAATTTCTAATTAATGGAGCAATTATTTTTTATTTCTTGCCCACCTTTGGAGTTACATCATGGCAAGGTAACTACACAACCCAAACCTCTACCAAAGTGGTCTTGCCCTTTAACCATTCAATGGTTCAGGATCAAAATAGACACATCTCTGTTATTATCCTAGATATAATGAACTCCTGGCCAAGATGGTGTTGGATGGGTGCACTCACTGTTCATAGAATTGAATCAAATCAAAGCAGGCGTATCAGCCTATCACATAGGCTAGTTAATTGGACCAAACATCCAGGATCTTAGGCATGCGACTAATCTTAAATACAGACTAAAAAACAGGTATGCCCTCCACTGCACCTGATGGAATAGCTACCCTATACTGTGAGTTGTTGTTGGCAGAGATAACCCACAAAATCTACCTCAAGATTACATCTGCCTAATTTATGTGGCCTACACTACTCCTGACCAGTCTGATAGTATTTTCTTATTTTTATTTCATTTTTATCTTTAAAAAAATAAAAAATAAACATTGGAGGGGGGGGGGGGGAACAAAGTGATTTTGCCCGAACTGATAAAAATTTTCCACTTCTTTTTTTCTTTTTTTTTACAAATTATATTCCTTCTATATGCTTTTAAATAAATGTTATGACTTTCCTTGCCTTCGTGATTTTTCTCTGCTTTATTCCACTCACATGATTATAAGACAGACACATAAAAAAGAGTGACCCATTCAAATTGTATTGTGTGTGTGTGTGTGTGTGTGTGTGTGTGTGTGTGTGTGTGTGTGTGTGTGTGTGTGCGTGTGCGTGTGCGTGCATACATATGTGTGTGTAACATTATCGCAAACAAAACACCAATACATAATGTGAATTACCCCAAAACTGAGAGTTGTAATTAAGTGGTAATAACTACTTTCTCTGCTCTGCTGTGGCTGCTTTTGCAACCAGTTAACCTGCATCCCAACATCCCTGACTATAAAAACCCGTGAAATCGAACAATAATGAAACTTTATCTAAACTTTTTTTCCCCCCCTCGTCTACATAACTGCTGGATCGAGTTATAGCCCGGCCCATCTGGTGCAGCAAATGGCCCTAAACTCACCAGGGGGAGAGAGAGAGAGAGAGAGAGAGAGAGAGAGAGGGAGAGAGGGAGAGAGAGAGAGAAGAGGGGGGTCGGATTGAAAACAGATCAGGTCTGAAGAAGGAGGATCTCCGTCTACAAACAAGCCTTCTGGTTACAACTTTTAGTGAAAACTCTCCCGTTAGTTTGGTGAGACTCGCCCGCTCTTACAGAAACACAGGATGGATTAAAGTGTGTCTGTCTGGGGGATGCAGCCGCACACACAAGTTGGGGTACGACTTCTTTCTTTTCCCCCAACAACACGTTTTTCCCTTTCTTGAAGTCAGTTCATGGAGTTGTTTCAGGTCTGCGTCAGAAGAACACGGGCTCGTTTTTCACTGTGTCTTGTTCTTCTTCTCACGTTCAACCGTGACTTAAGTTTTCGCCGGGAATCAAAACTTTCCGTTTCGGACACAAAGTCACTGAAACTCTGCGAGAAGAGCGTCTGATTTAAGAAGATAAAGGCAGACAGCGGAGAAGGTAAGAAGAAAAGCACTTGGCGATGCTGTGCAGTGTGTGTGTGTGTGTGTGTGTGTGCACGCGTGTGTGTGTCAGTGTTGCCATATTTGCGAGAGAAATAAGCAACAAGGTCTAGGAAAACAAGCCCAAAAGAAGCAACTAGGCCACTTCTAGCACTTTAAATGCAATTTCAACAACACTTGCAATAAAATGTGGAATATTTGGAATATATATTTTTTGAAACATTCTAACAACACAAATGCTCTCTGGCACAAAACATTAGAAATTAAAATGAAAATATTAAACAAATAATTTAAAAAAAAAACATTTGGAAGCAAGCCTAAATGACCAAACTACACGAGCCTAAAAAACCGCAACCGTCAATATTTAACAAGCAAGTTTACAGGAAAAACAATCCTGTCGCTATAAGCGGACATGGCAACACTGGTACGCGCGCGCGCGCGTGCGTGCACGCCGCTAAACTTCTTCTGTCCCGTTTGAATTTGCATGGACGAGTTCATTTTTATTCAACGTTTTTACAACAACACTCCGTTGTTATTCTTATAGCCCACAGTGTTTAGTTTTGACTCTTTTTGAATCGCTCTTCTCCTCTTTGTATTTGTGTTGCACGGTGTGCGTGTCAAGGACAGATGAGGCTTTGGGGCAAACTTCACATCTCATTTGCACTTTGAACTTATCTGACGTGAGGAATCTAAAAAATCTGTGCTGCAACTTGATCCATATGTGAAGAGATGTGATCAGAACAGGCTCGGCGCCAAAGCCTTTAACATAACTGCGAACAACTAATGTATAAAGCACTTATAGGCCTATAAGTATATTCAAGTGCCTTTATTGTTGCACGTTTGTGCAAAAAAATAGAGAGAAAAGTTTTACCTTAAAGAGTTTAGACTTGCATGTACACTGCTTTATGCAGAGCTGTGCGATTGTTTTACAAAGTTACAAAGAGTTTTTCTATGTTAGCCTACATATGACGGGAAACACCAAACACTCTGTTATGAAGTCAGTGATAGAGGATGTTCCCTTGTTGTTACAAGTCAATTATAATAGCATTTGTAATTCTCAAATCATCAAACCTCTCATGATGAAACTACATAAACTGGGTTCATGCCTTAAGGCTGCATAAGGCTGTGAATGTAATAATAAAGAAACCCAAAAAATATTGAGGAACAATAAGCTGTGTTCCAATTGATCCAATGCAGTTATTATTTGCTCACTTGTTAATACTTTTCATTGCTATTTTATTCTTTTTTTTAATTCAAAAATAGCAGATCTACGTGTCACAATGTGAGACATTGCGAGCTTGTAGATCTGCTATTTTTGCAACTTTTGTGTGACACTGTAGTATAACCAAATAACATAAAAAATTAATATAGACATATGAGGTTTCCGCCTGACAGCGATGATTTGTAACCAAATGGACCCTTTTTATGGGTCCATTTGGTTACATTTGCACCCTTTCAGAATGAGTTTGTAATGGTGTTCATGGAGATGAATACAGTACCAGTAGTGAGTGTGACAGCTCTCCGACAGTCCTCCTACTGCTCTATTGTTGAGAGATTCACAGTTCCGCTGTTTGCTCTCCTGGCTGAGCAATCAACAAACACTCCAGGCCTTTGTGGGGCCCTTAATCTGCTATATTTGCTGTTAGCTTTTACCCCCACTTTCTAATAGGGGCCCCTAATGATTTGCAAGCTCATCTAACCACATACAGACTCATGAGTCCCACATAGTCGCTCATTGAGGAGAGCAACTGTGTGTGTGTGTGTGTGTGTGTGTGTGTGTGTGTGTGTGTGTGTGTGTGTGTGTGCGCGCGCGTGCGTGTGCGTGTGTTGGGCTTTGCTCAAGGCCTCTCCCTGGTTCTACTATGCTGTAATAATTTACATTTCAGAATCAAACAGATTCTTCTCGTGCGTGTGGTTGTTTGTTGCATGCTGATTAGGAACAGACTAAGAAAACTACGTTGGAAGTTGGAAAATGTGTTTGGTTTTGACACTAAAGCAGGGCAGCCTCCATAGAACGCTGAACACAAACATACTGAACGCAGTATTACACTGAACACTATAATACACCCAACACAATAAAATAATGAACACAATAGTTCACTTAACACTATAATATAGTGAACACAGTAATTCACTTAACACAATAATATAGTGAACACAATAATACACCCAACACAATACACTGAACACAGTAATACACACAAAGGAATACACTTAACACACTATGATACTCCTAATTCAATATTACACTTATCACAATAATACACAACGCCATAGCATACTGAACACAATAATACCACAGTAAATTAAATACATAAAAGACAGAAACATTTTTAGATGGTAGCATCTATATGCATTTTATATACACGTAGGTGCGTGTGCGTTTGTGTGTGTGTGCGTGCGTGTTAGACAGAGGGAGTAGAAAGGGGTGGCAGTTTTTCTTTTTTAAACAAATACCTGTGAAGTCTACCGTACAGGGGGTGTGAAGGGGTCTCTGCTGATTAAATTCTGAGAAAGGGGGGGAAAAAACTCCCAAATACACACACACACACACACACACACACACACACACACACACACACACACACACACACACACACACACACACACACACACACACACACACACACACACACACACACACACACACACACACACACACACACACACACACACACACACACACATCACACGCATGATGCTGGCAACGTATTATCGTGACAATATCAATTACCAGATCTATTAATTTTTTTAAAGCATGGGATTAGGACTACGTGATTTTAAAGTCCTTATTTTGACAAATACAGTGAATTAAGCATAATAATGTTGTACGAAACATTGATCAAATAGCAACATTCATCTTTCTGTCTAGTCTGAACACCATTGATCCAGTGTGACTGTTCATGTCAACAATACTTTACCTAAAGTCAACTTTATTTTTTTTTTACAATGTAAGTCATTTATGTATTTATTTGTTTGTTTGTTTATGTATGTATTTATTCTATGTTCATATTATTCTAATCAGCATCTCTATAATTATGTAAAAGTGATTTTGGATCACACTTGCCATGGAAAACTGTAGATCTTGAGGTCGAAAAGGTTGCCCACGCCACTGACTTACATCATTCATTATAATCCTCACAACACAAGAATAGATGCAGTATAATGCAGCCCTTGCCATAACTTCACCTCCTTGACCCCTGACCCCTGACATGACACTGGACCAGCCAAGAGCGCACCATTCCACCCTGTTCAGTAACATTGTGTTCTATGATGGCGTGTTCAGTTCCGTCATGTTCAGTAATGTTGTGTCCAGTAACGCCGTGCTCAATAACATAGTGTTCATTGACAGGGGCGCCGATTTGTGTCCGCGCTCACGGGTGCGCAGCGCGCGTGCATGTGCGGCCGGTCCACGTGCGCGCATAGCGTGCGAAAATGTTCGGTTATTATCCGGGTTTGTTACCTTTTTAGGGGGGTTTTGTTACTTTAATGCGGTTCATTTGGTTAATTTGGTACCAAAAATGTACTCCATGAAGTGAAGATGTCGGTGTTTTTTTCTTTTTCTTTTTTTGTGATGAGTTTGTCATGGGTGCTCTTCATTTCCCCTGGGTGCTTTAGCCCCGAAGCACCCGCAGTATCGGCGCCCTTGTTCAGTGATGTCATGTTCTGTTCTGTCGTGTTCAGTTCCTGCGTATTCAGTCCTTTTGTGTTCTTTTACGTGTTTAACACTGTGTTCAGTAACACCGTGTTCAGTAGGTTCAAGGTTCAAGGTTGTGATTTATTGTTACATCTTGTGTACAGGTACATAAGAGTAAAGCTTATTTTTGTTTGGCATAGGTAATAATAATAACAATAATAAAACGTAAAAAATATATTTTTTAAAGGAAGAGAGAGAGTGCAAAAAAGTGCAAAAAAAAAAGAGTGTTCAGTAACATCCTGTTCAGTAACATCCTGTTCAGTAACATTGTGTTCAGTAAGTACAGTAACATCGTGATCAGTAATGTCGTGTTCAGTAATGTCATGCTCTGTTCTGTCATCATCGGTTTAAAGTTCGCTTTCCAGGCACCACTGGGTTGGCCTGGATTCTCGCTATGGCTTTCTTCCATCGGGAAGGGTCCATGGCAACCTCACGGTCGATGCCGGGTGCTTTCATGTCTGCCAGGTCTTCTTAGGCCGGCCACTGGGTCTTGTCCCCTCTAAGTTAATCGACATTTACTTTCTTCACCCAATCGTTCTCTTCCTTCCTGACTATGTGTCCGTACCATCGCAGTCTGCCTCTCCTCACCACATCCACTATGGCCTCCCTCTGTACCGTTCAGTTCTGTGTGTTCAGTAATAGTGTAGTGTTCATGTAATGTCACATGTAGCAACATTGTGTTCAGTAATATTATGTTCAGTAACATTGTGTTCAGTATCATGGTGTTCAGTAACAGCATGTTCAGTAACATTGTGCTCAGTAATGTCCTGATCAGTTCTATGATCACGGCCAGTTATAATTCCTAGAAATTGTACATGGGTTGTGGTGGGTGGTGGTGCGTGTGTGTGGGGGGGGGGGGGTAAAGGCCTTGGTTGTTGGGCTTAACATTTTTTGCACTGGAATTCAGTGGCTGTGGATAAAATACAGCTGTTTTCCCTCTCTCCCCTCTCACTCTCTCACCCGCCCCCCCCCTCTCTCTCTCTCTCTCTCTCTCTCTCTCGCTCTCTCTCTCACTCACTCTCTCCATCTGTCTGTCTCTCTTTTGCCTTCTGTGAAACACCTTGACTTCTGTCACTAGATGGCTACAGTCAGCAAAATTACATTATAATTACGAGACCTTAATGTACAGCAAATATGGAAGTGTTGAGTCATCATTATATATATATACATGCATATATACATACCCACACTTTGTATATATTTATATATGGAAAGTCTTTTGGCGGGAGATTGGGGTTCAAATCCCGGGTACAGCATGAAACGTACAGCTTTCAGCTTTAGATTAACACTCAGGACTTTACGGTGCAAAGTGGATGGAAACAGATGAGAGGGAAGTAGAGAGAGAGAGAGAGATATCATATACATACATATATATATATATATATATATATATATATATATATATATATATATATATATATATATATATATATATATGAGAGAGAGAGGGAGAGGGAGAGAGAGGGAGAGGGAGAGAGAGATTCATGTGTAGGGTACTTCAGAAGCTGTGAGGACAATCCTCGTTTGTTTTACACAAGCTGCCTCAATCACCCTGCAGCGCGAGAGGTTAAATAAGATCACATCATATCCTAGATGTGGAGAGGGGTGTGTGTGTGTGTGTGTGTGTGTGTGTGTGTGTGTGTGTGTGTGTGTGTGTGTGTGTGTGTGTGTGTGTGTGTGTGTGTGTGTGTGTGTGTGTGTGTGTGTGTGTGTGTGTGTGCGATGAGCCCCCTCCACCCCTCCTCTATTTATGTTTGAGGAGTGATGAGTGGACCCTTGAATACTGACATGGAAATCAAGGTCACGCCCGGTCCATTTCTTTTGCCATTGCCTTCACGAGAAATCATCAAAACACACACACACACACACATACACAAGAACACACACGCACGTACGCGCGCACACACCCTCAACGTCAGGATGAGAGAATGTGCCGTGAGTCTAACAAGCCGTATGCTTAAATGAGCGACATGTTCATTACAGAGTGATTGACCTCATCAATCACAGAGCACTTCAGCCTCATCAAACACATGCAGGAACACACAATTACACAGGAAATGGTTCTCAGTGAAAAAAAAACCCCTCTAGATCCTCGACCATGCAAGTCAATAGACCAAACACAACTATGCTTTCATTCAATTAAACCCTATACTCGTTTCTGTCAGGTCAGGTGGGAACCTTGTATGTCCAAAACCTTTCCTTTTCAGGAACTGTAACGACATTTCTCAGAAATAGTGAAAATCTACAAGCTCACTATGCGTCGCATCAATGTGAGCTTGTAGATCGGCTATTTTCACTACTTTAGCTTGACACTCTTGTATGACGATGTAGTGCATTACATTACGAAAAACAATTTTGAGACAAGGTTTCTGCCTGACAGCCATGATATACTCGTTGACTAGAGGCACCCAGGGGTCTATACTTGCAGTGGTGGAAAAAGTGCTCACATTTTTTACTTAAGTAAAAGTATCAATACTGCAAGGTAGAAATACTCTGTTACAACTAAAAGTCTGGAATTGAAAAACTTCAGTAAAAGTACAAAAGTATTGGTATAAAAATGTACTTAAAGTACCAAAAGTAAAAGTACTCGTTATGCAGAATGTCCCAAGTTTTCCAAAAAATATTTTGAAAATAGCAGATCTACAAGCTCGAATGCGTTTGCGAAGCATTGTGTTCTTCTTTTAGGACAAGCCCAGAATAGGGATGCTCATAAGTAAAGTTTATATGAAGCAATCTATTCGTTTTATGCCATACCCAGGATTTGAACGCTGGTCTCCCATGTGAGAGAGAGAACCCCCTGCTTGGTCAGGGGAGATATACACGTATGAGCTTCAGGCAGTTTTACTAACTAAACTAGCTGTACAGTCAGTACAGTATTTTGGAGAGGGGGGATTTTCTGCTGCCAGAACCATAAAAGCATCTAAACAGATGCTCATCATCGTCGTTTGTGCAGAAAGAATGAACCTCCAACACATCTGATGGTGTGTTGTGTATACAGTTTATACTGTCTGTATGATGTATGATGTGTCCTTACTGACACCACAGAGCGCGCACACACACACACACACACACCCCTGATTTCTGACTCATTTCTTTCCCAAAAGCAGCCCGTTTCTCCCTGAACATCATCAATCTGTCTATCGGCTCACAATGGAACAATGACATCACAACTGTGAGCTTCTTTACACGAAGCCCTTCCCAGGTCACTGGAGGTCATGACGGTTGTAGGAGGAGTGTGTGATTGTGTGCATGCGTGCACGTGCGTGCCTGTCTGTCTGTCTTTCCGTGTCTGTGTGCATGCATGTGCTTGCCTTAAAGAATGTCCTCTTAGGAATAGTAAAACCATTTTTACGTGCGTGTGTGTGTGTGTGTGTGTGTGTGTGTGTGTGTGTGTGTGTGTGTGTGTGTGTGTGTGTGTGTGTGTGTGTGTGTGTGTGTGTGTGTGTGTGTGTGTGTGTGTGTGTGTTTAAAATTTTAAATACACAGTGAGGTTGCATCTTTTTCTAGAATCATAGTTGCTGTTAGTATTGATCAAGTTGTACTGTTGTTATATATTGTTGCATAATATTGTTTTACTGCAGACTGGACAGAATTTACGATAGGTCCTCTGTCTGTCTGTCTGTCATTGATGCTTAGATGCATACAGGCACATGATGCTATGAAATGAGCCTACTAGATGGAACCAATGACTGGGAAAAGTTGTCTAAAGAGCGGAATACATTTAAGTGAGAACATAAAATATGATATTGTATCCTGAGGGTGGAGCTGGAGGCTCAGATAACTAGGGTTCATCCTGCAGGGACCATGAATGAGTTCAGTGATTTTTATGACAATCCGCTCATTAGATTTTGATATAATCCTGTGTGCAAATGCACATTTTGGCCTAAGGATGTTGCTGACGTCAAGGTCACTGAAATCAGCACGAGCCATCCTCTGGGGTCAAGTCAATCCACTCATTAGATTTGGGGATTTCTTGTGTGCAAGTAGAAAGTTTCTGGTGGCCATAGTCGGTAGTGGGGGCTAAAAAGAGTGAAGCTGGGTGATAGACCACTCCCTTCTGTCCACAGGCTTATCTCCATTTCTCATCTCACTCTCTCTTTATCTTTATTGCTATCAAAAACATCCCCCCCTCTCATTTTCTTTCTTCCTGCCCCTCTCATCCCTCTCCTCATTTCTCCCCATGTTCCGTTCTTTCCGTCTCTCTCTCTCTCTCTCTCTCTCTCTATAAACCAAGATCTCCATTCACTCTCTATCTCTGGCTTTCAGCCAAACTTAGAGTTGCTCATGTTTTGTAATCACCTCATTAGAGGGAGAGAGAGCAGCACGAGAGAGGGAGAGAGAGAGAGAGAGAGAGAGAGAGAGAGAGAGAGAGAGGGGGGGAAGAGAATGTACTGGGTGGTTTTATCATCAGGACAAATATGTTGATGAGGGTTGATGAGTTGAAAGGCTTCATATGAAGGGATTTGTTCTTGAAAAATGAATGTTTTGTTGAAGTTTATTACATTATAGATCATAGACAGGACTGTACACAGGGTTTCTGTTCATGTTGCTATTTCTCAAAACAACCTAGAATGTAATTACTTTGCATGGATACACAGTTGGTCAGCATCACACAAAGCGGAGGGAAGGCCCTGTATACAACATGGTTGTTTCATTCAGACACACACACACACACACACACACACACACACACACACACACAACACAGGGGGACCCCATTGAGTCACCAGCCCAGGGTGTGACACCACAGGGTGGGGTGCTTGGCCATGCGTACAGTCACACGATGTCTGTTGGAGCTCAACTTTGCAGCTACAACATGGAAGTGACTGCAGAGAATTCTCTGGCAGGCACGGACGGACGCACGCACGCACGCACGCACGCACGCACCCACGCGTATGCACGCACACTCTCTCTCTCTCTTCCTCTCTGCTTAATTCAGGAATCTTTACTGGCACGATAAGATAATTCTTACATCACTCTAAAACACAAAACCAATATATCTCAGCTTTCTCACTCATTCACACACACACACACACACACACACACACACACCCATAGCTGCACACACACAGCAGAAGACACTGTTGCCTAAGTGAGCGATCTGTAAAATTACTGACAGCTGAAAGCGTAGAGAGTGAGTGCTAACAGCGTGTTTGGGACGAATGACCCCGACTAGGTGTTGAGCGGAGGAACGCCTAACTCAGCACCGTGTTCAGCGTTCCTGAGCACAGCTGCATCTCCACAGGACCCCACACTGATACACACATCTACCTCCAGGTCCCTGTAAATTAAACTATACTACATGTGTTTGGCTTGACTTAGCGACACACACACACACACACACACGTTTTATATCTCTGTGGGAACCTCAAAAAACGTTTCTTGGCATTTTTTACTCTACCTCTAAACCCCTAAATGCCTGACCCTAACCCTGACCCCAACCTGGATATTTCAGTAATTATAACCATAGCTCTAAACCTCTTTCTTAGCCATGAACATTACTGGTATTTGTGTTTCAAATATGTTTATTAGACACAGTATACAAATATTCCTTTGCAGTGAACAAAAGTCCACATGCTTATTTTCTTTGAAATAAAAACATACAACACCCAACCAAGACATCAGACAAATCGCATAATACAAGTACACGCACGCGCGCGCACGCACACGCACACGCACACGCACACGCACACGCACACACACAAGCCTGATCGCCAGAGAATTAGTATACATTGCACGGATCCAGTGCACGTCATTCCGTGCATAGTCGCCTAGAAACCCCGAAATTCCGTGCATATGTACGTACGGCGAGTCCCACGGTGGGCGTAACCAGTCGCAACCCGGAAAAACCCGGAAGCAGAGCAGTCCCCACAACAAAATTTACGATTCTGTGCCTATCGGTACATAACTCAAACGGCGCTGAGTAGGCACAAGGGAATGTCGCAACGTTCGGGACGGCAACTCGCTCGCTTTAGCTCGCTCGGTGGCCCCTTATGTGGCGACAATTCCCTTGAGACTGCGCGCCTCCGAAATGGTTTAGTCACAATGGGAGAGATGCGAGGCGGCTATGCACGGATTTTCGGGTTTTCCAGTTGTCTATTCACGGAATTTTAAAAACGTTCAAAGAGAACGTTTCCTCTGGCGATCGGGTTGCGCGCACACACACACACACACACACACACACACACACACACACACACACACACACACACACACACACACACACACACACACACACACACACACACACACACACACACACACACACACACACACACACACACACACACAGTTGTAATGACAACTTTATCACAGCAGGATCTACTTAATGTCCATTCAGTCTGAATGTTTCACCATCAGGACTGAATCTGTCCCAGTGTGACGGTTCAAACCCCGTCTAAACTTCTAGAGAGGAGATGAAGTGAGCGTTTGTGGATTCCTCCCTGCGTGGGACGGTGTTGAGTCTTCACATCTGCTTTCTATCCGTCCAGAGAGACACAGAGATCAACATCAGGATATTGCCTGGAATAGGACGAGAGGTCAACTCAGAGAGTCTCATCTCTGCCTCTCACATGCTTCTGGTTATTAGATGGCTTGTTAGCTGGATGGGATGAGATCCCATGGAATGTTGAGGGATTCCGAACCCCATTGTCCTGTGTCTTAATCTATTAAGACCGGGAACACATCTGCGTCATTTTAAGACTTATTTGGCTATTCAAAAATAGCAGATATAGATCTGCTATTTTTTTTTTTAAACTTGGAAAATGTGTGCAAATCTTTAACTATATGTATATGTTTTAAAGCATTTTAAACTCCAATCTGTGCTTCTAGGGGTCCCTGGAACTACATATTTTGAGATGGAAACTACATATTTTGAGAAATACATATAATTTTGGGGGTCCTTGACATGGAACAGTTGGAGCACCACTGATATAGCAACATACCGTTAGGATTTAGAAAATATTCTTAGATATGTATTTGGCCGCAGACCCCCATCTCAAAATGTTTTGTTCCAGGGACCCCCCTAGAAACAAAGATTTGAGTTACAAATGTTCACTTTAAAAAATCTATATTCAAAGATTTGCAAACATTTTCAAGATAAAAAAGAAAAAGTGCTCCTCGGAGCACTGCCAGACCCCTAGTGGTTGAAATCTGAAGATCAGAGCACTACGTCACGCGAAGCTTGGCCAATCAAAAAGAGGGACAGGTAGGAAAAGAGGGACAGACCGACCGACCGACAAAGCCTCCTGTAGGCCGACCCCCTGTGTCTGGCAAAAAAAGAAAATAGCAGATCTACAAGCTCATGAGCTATGAACTTGTATATCTGCTATTTTTGAATATCCAAAGTATAAAATATGGACAAAGTGGTTACACAGATATGCGTTCCCGGTTTGAATGGGTTCATTAACCACTTGAACCCTAGCGTTCCATTCTGGGAATGTCATAATAGGCGGACTTTCGCGTTGGTACAGTACGGGACCAATTAAAGACCCCTGGGGGATGCCAGTCAATGCAGTATGTAGGCTTTGATAAGAGGGGATTGCTTTGAATCACAGTCATTGAAAATGTGTTATTATAGAATTCTATCAATTTGACTGCCAGAGTTTATTCATAATGTACTCACCCCTGTGCCAGCGATTTGCGTGTTTTTTTATTTTTTTATTTTGTAATTTTTCATTCAAATAAATTGTCTGAGTGCGGTTTTAAACACATACGACAAATCTGCCAGCAGAGAGCAGCAAATAGACACCTTGATCAGCTCGCTGACTCGCTCGCCCCCCCCCCCAAACAGAGTCAAACAGTCAAATACGTCAAACCGGATGTGACATGTTCTCAGATTCTCCGATCGGCCTGAAGTGCGATGTGATACACGACGGCGATGACCGTTCGTCACCCAGACAATAGATTATAGAAGTGGAGCTCTCCGTTAGTTTTTTATACCGTGTGAAAAACCGTGTTTTTCCCTATTCTGACCGAAAATGACCGAAAAAAGAAAAAGAAAACCGGAAACGGAATCTGCGTCATGAAACCGGATCCCGGTGTGGGTGAAGTAAGTGGAACTCGAAACCTAGAATGAAAAATAAACAGAATAGCGCGATCACAGATTAAACCACAATTAATCACTAGATCGCATGAATGCGATCTTGGCGGACAAGCACGCTATTTATTAGATCGCATTAATGCGCGATTGGCGGCATATGAGTTAATTATAACATATTGTAGGGCTGGGCGATATGTACAAAAAATAAATCAATATTTTTTTTACCAAATACTGGACCTTGGTATGGATAATTGTGACGATAGTACCGTATTGTGATCAATTTAATTTTACATTTTTCAAAACATTTTGAAAGTATAAAAAGGGCTTAAGGGAACAGACAACACGCCATATCACAATATTATGATATCCAAAATTGCTGATATTATCTAGTCTCATTATCATGATATCGATATAATATTGATACATTGCCCAGCCCTACTATATTGTACGTTATATAGACCTATCTTTTATCTAATCAATAATAATATATGACTGGTTAAAGAGGTTGAATCCTACCTAAAACAAGTTAACTTCAACACCAAGTTTTCCCATAGAACCTTCTGTTTCAAGTTGTCTTTGTGGGCATATTATGGCAATAGTCCTGCTTCATGGTTGAGTGATTTGAACCTATACATGTGTGACAGGGTGAATCAGTGTAATGGTATACATGTGTGACAGGGTGAATCGCTGGAATGGCTAATGCATCTCTGGAAGAGCTCTCTGACCTCCAGAGCCCGACTTCAAAGCCTCACAGGGAGACGTGTCTCCAAAGACAAGTGATTCACGCCTGGAGAATGTGGCCTGGTCTCTGTCTAAACTTGTCTCATTCCACAGGTCTCTCTATAAGGTGCCATCCGCTAGAATGTGCCATCTCTCAGCCTGGTCTTGTATAAGTGCTTTCGTTATTATGCAAAAACGCTAGGGACAGAAACCATAAAATGTAAGTCGATTTTCCCACAGGTACTTTGCCTCCCTTTATATAACATGCCAAAAACATTGGTCTGATTGATGCCGTCTGTATAAAGCATACTGAAAAATGGTATATCACATTTTTAGATAGATTCCCAAACTTTCCCATGTCAACGACCCCCAAATAGCTATAGCCTCTGGCTGTGGACCCCAATTATTGTGAAATATGGGAGCCATTGAAAAATGAAAAGAAAAGTAAAATAGTGGAAATAGCTGATGTACTAGCTCACAAGCAACGCATCACATTTGCAAATGTGTATGTATTTTTGAAATTATTTGAATTTGTTTCTTTTGAAATCTTTTTAAAAATATTTGACAATAATGTCCAAAATAGAGACAGCAGGTTCAAAGTGGCACAATAATCCGTTTTTTTCTTTTCCTCTCCTTTCCAACTGGCTGGCCCCCACTTTGAAAGCCACTGCTATAATGTGCCATCCATTACCACTGTATGTGCTCTGCGATAGTGTATTCTGTTTGCCGAAGGGAGAACAATGGCCCATCCATTACTACTGTCAAAACAGAAGGCTTCCAGTTCAAACTGAGCCGTGCTGCTCCTCAAAGAGGGGACGTCAGATCAGATGTGATAAGAGCTCAACTCCACTCACCTCCTGTTAACAGCGCTGCTTTGTCCCACCTGTTTATACAGATTACTATCACTCAAGTGATGGAAATGGCTGAAAGAGGTGGAATCTAAACAGGAGAATTCACTTGAAAAGACATCTGTATTTGAAATCTCTGTTTGTCTGAAAAGACACTTTTCTCAAAGTGTTATGTTAATTGTCCTCCTTAACCACATGGACCCTAACATCCCTGTTCTTTGAAGAGCATTTGACGAAAATAACAGATACAAGGTCAAACCGACTTGTGAGCTTGCAGAACGGCTATATTTGACGAACAGACTTGGTGTAGAGGCAAGAAATGGAGGGGGCCTAGCCTTTCACATTATGAATTGTGTTGACGGCAGGAGCAGAACGTGTGGTTTCAAACATGGGAGTCACGCTCCACAGACACGCCCTCTGCAATGTGGTTTCAAACTCTCCGTCAGAATGCAGAGTGGAGCACACTAAATGAACAGTGTGTTGTACTTGGAGCGAAGCGTTCTGGGTATGTGAAAAGTTCTGTCATGGAGCAAACGCTTGGGCTAAGCTAAAGTAAAGGCTCCTTATCAAACGGTCACAAAGTCCTACCGGACATGTGGCCGGGGTGGTTCAGGAAAACAGCTGGGTTCTGGCTGATCTGGGCCAGAAGCTCAGATTTTTGGGGGCTCTGCAGCTGAAAGCTCATTTACTGCACCAACAAGTTCCTACTGAGAACTGTGGCCGTCTGGTTATATTGTCCCTCTTGACAATCTCTCTCTCTCTGTGTGTGTGCGTGTGCGTGTGCGTGTGCGTGTGCGTGTGTGTGCTTTCCTTGCATGCGTGCTTGCTCGTGCTCCATGAACACATTCATAAGCTATATGGGAAAGGACTCATTTTTATGCTCTTAACAACAGTTATGTAGAATGGGTTACCATAGCGTTAACCTCTTAACCACTATGTACTTGGTTGACTGGGGCTTGATGCTTGATGCTCCTTTTTCCCTATACACCCAATGTCAGCTGGAAATAGCGGGTTGAGATCTGCAAATTTTGCATAATGTTCGCTCCCAGAATAGGGAATAAGTCTTTCTAACATTCTGTGAACAATCAATACAGCCAAAGGTCTGTGAGAATGCACACAGCCTCTCACAGTCTTATAGAAATCTTCAGTTCATGTTTTCAGTGTCATTCTCATGTCCATCCATTCCTGCATGGTTGAATTCCATTCAGTACTATGCCGTCTTTGTACAAACTAGATTGATCATCCTTAGAAGCACTCGTGTAACTCAGATCGTGTATGGATCTGGAAAGCCAGACGTGGTCATATCACGTTTCTGACTAAGATGCAAAAGTATGCAATAACAGGCCTTCTTCTGGCTGGAGGTGGTGGAACTGTTAGCGTTCCTGCATGTGAAACCCGAGCACAAGTCTGCAGGTAGCATCATGAGGGTATCACTTCAAAACCAAACAGTTGGTGAGGGTGTCTGCCTGCGTGTGTGCCTGTGTGTGTGCCTGTGTGTGTGTGTGTGTGTGTGTGTGTGTGTGTGTGTGTGTGTGTGTGTGTGTGTGTGTGTGTGTGGTGCTGGTGAAGCTGCGTGCACCCGTTGTGTACGTGTTCATTTGTGTGTACTGCCAGGAAACAGATCGTACCAGCATCAGTGTCACACTGTGACTGGGAGATAGCAGGAGAAGAGGGAGAGACAGAGAGAAAGAGAGGGGGGAGAGACAGAGAGAGAGGGAGAGAGAGGTTGGTTGGTTGAAGATGAGACTCTTTGATGTGTGTGTTTGCATTCCTGTGTGTTGGTGAAAGGAAAGCTGCTGAACGCTGGCAGCGGAAAGGAACACTTGAGAATGAACCAAGTGCTACTGAATACACACCATGAGAGATGGAGAGAGAGAGAGGGGGGGGGGGGGGTGAGATGGAGAAAGAGACAGCGGTGCCATGTCGTTTGTTTCTCTGGGTTTTGCGCACACACACACACACACACACACACACACACACACACACACACACACACACACACACACACACACACACACACACACACACACACACAGTAAATGAAGTTAACTGTTTACTGACACTGTCAGTTCGACCTGCGTGATCATTGCAGTATATTGACATAATACATGAACATAGTCGTGTACTAACTGTGTGTTTACATGATGACAGACTTCAGGAGTGACACATGCTGTGCATAGTGACATCATGCTGTACATGATGACATCAGTGGTTCATTAGTTGACAGGGTTTTTCCACCAAACCTCACTAGAATAACTGACCCAAAGGCTTCTGAACCGCAACCTCATCGACATAAACACCCCAGTCCAGTGTGACAGCCTCAGTACCAGACCCAACCGTCTCGGTATACCAGACCCAGCAGCCTCGGTATACCCAGACCCAGCAGCCTCGGTATACCAGACCCAGCAGCCTCGGTATACCAGACCCAGCAGTCTCAGTACCAGACACAGCAGTCTCAGTACCAGACCCAGCAGCCTCAGTACCAGACCCAGCAGCCTCAGTACCAGACCCAGCAGTCTCAGTACCAGACCCAGCAGTCTCAGTACCAGACCCAGGAGTCTCAGACCCAGCAGTCTCAGTACCAGACCCAGCAGCGTCAGTACCAGACCCAGCAGCCTCAGTACTAGACCCAGCAGTCTCAGTACCAGACCCAGCAGCCTCAGTATACCATACCCAGCAGCCTCAGTACTAGACCCAGCAGCCTCAGTATACCAGACCCAGCAGCCTCAGTACTAGACCTAGCAGCCTCAGTATACCAGACCCAGCAGCCTCAGTACTAGACCCAGCAGCCTCAGTATACTAGACCCAGAATCCTTAGTACCAGACCCAACCTCTTCAGTATACCAGACCCAACCTCTTCAGTATACCAGACCCAGCAGCTTCAGTACCAGACCCAGCAGCCTCAGTACCAGACCCAGCAGCCTCAGTACCAGACCCAGCAGCCTCAGTACCATACCCAGCAGCCTCAGTACCAGACCCAACCTCTTCAGTATACCAGACCCAGCAGCCTCAGTACCAGACCCGACCTCTTCAGTATACCAGACTGTGCGCTCGTGCATGCGTTTGTGTGGTGAAAGGGTGTGGCCCGCCTGCATGCAGTCACATGGTGCAAGCGGGGTGGTTTGAGGAGAAGGGCTTGTGGGAAGGGTGGGGTCTGATGATCCTGTTCGCACCGCGCTGCGCTGACCAGCCAACCAGAAGATTGGGAAAAGAAGCGCAGCCCTTGTTAGCTTGTTCACCTCTGGCCTCTGCCATCTGTGCGCTTGGTTCCTGACACCTGTACCCGCCCGTCGGCACCAGGCCCCCCCGCCAAGCGGGGCAAGCAGGGTCTGGTCTGCAGGGAGACGCACCCAGCAGGGGGGCAGAGTGTCACAGCTCCACGAGCCATAGGGGGTTTGTGGTGTGAGGGGGAGGGGGGCTGGTTAGGGTGGGGTGGTTTGGGGTGAAGTTTGGGCCACGTTGAAGAAATGCACCGAAATCTAAGATGCGGAATCTCACAAATCTATGTTACACATTGGAAACTGTTAATGCCAAGGATGCTATTTGAAGAATACAGAAGAAATTTTCACACTTTACAAGCAAATACTGCTCAAAGGTCCTCATAGCTCGATACAGTCACTTTACTTAACCCATTTAGACCTGAGGCCGATTCTAAAAACGCCTTCTAAATCCTGACCTACGTTTTCTGAAAATATATTATATTATATTTTCTCAAATATTTGTTCAAAAATTTTAAAAAAAATATGTTGCTATATACTGTACATAGCAACAAGAACCCCAAAAGGGGTTCCCGTCCTGAAAGGTAGGCTATAGTTACAAATAGAGGTTCCCGCCCAAAATGGGTTAAAGCTCAAAGTCACGCTATAGCATATTATTGATGTTTATGAGACATTATTCCATTTCAAACGTCAAATGTCTTATGATACGTTGGGGCACTTCTCCAAGTGTCTTCATAAGTGAAGAAGAAGTTATATGGTACTCATTATTGTGCTGTTCTGCTGAGCATATAATTCATTATTACCATTTACAATACTTTATAAACCTTGATATAAGTTGTCATGCATGATTATAAACATTTATAAAGAGTTGTATAAAGCCTTATGAGTATTATAATGTCTGTGTGAATTATTTTCTAATGTATTATAGACCTACATAGATGGCGTTACCAAAATGTTTAATCTGAAATCCATCAGTGAGTTGTTTCAATTGCATAGATGAATGAATCCTCAAAGCCCTGAGCATTTTATGTGGAGAGGTCTGTGTGGAAGACTTCTAACTTGAATAATAACCTCAAGATGCGTAGATTTTATGCCAGGGATCATTTTGTAAAAGAGAAGGTGTAGATTTCTTTCAAACGATGGTGACTCGTTTTTAAATGAAACCAGAGTGAAATATAACCAGTCCAGCTGGCTTATTCCTTTAGGCCTACATCACAGACATGACAAGAAACCAACTGTAAGGAGTCACTGTCAGTGTTGCCAGATTTCGTGAGAGAAATAAGCATCTAGGTCGATGAAAACAAGCCCAAAAGAAGCGACTATTATATATGCCAAACTTTAAACCTATATACATCGGCTATTTGAAAATAGCGTTGTGAGCTTGTAGATCTGCCATTTTCAAAAAAGTTATTGAAATAAAGTGACAAAATGTGGAACATGTTTGAAACATTTTAACAACACAAATCTGATACGGGGGTCCCTGGCACAAAATGTTTTCAGATGGGAGTCCGTGGACAAATACATATACATTTGGGGGGGTCCTTGACATGAAAATGTTTGCGAACCACTGGATTAAACATCATTAGGAAACAAGGCCAAATAAGCAACACTTTAGAAACAACCGGCTCACGTCTTTCATCTGTTTGCTTCGGGAGTTAGCACTGCATTAGGACTGCAACTATCAATTGTTATCGATAATTACTTTTTATATTGTTTCTTTTTTACATATTACCAAATCAAAGTGAATATTCAGATTAACCACTTTTTTAGTAGTACTGTGTTTTTAAAAAGAAAATGTATTTTAGTTACATTTATTTGGATTTATAATAGATTACATTGATTAATTCCATTGGCAGTTGCACCACTACCAAGTATAATCACAAAACTGACACAGGGGGAGAGAGAGAGAGCGAGCGAGAGAGAGAGAGAGCGAGCGAGAGAGAGAGCGATAGCGAGAGAGAGAGAGAGAGAAAATAGCTGGCATGCTGTAAAAGCAGAGAGAAAATGTCTCTTTAGATGTTTATTTGGTACCAGATGTTCATCAAGCCTTGAACAGTAAAAGGGAGGATCCCCACTCCTCTCTTCAGCCCCAGACAGACACGTTACAGTGTTAAAGTGTATATGATCTTAGTGTCGGTACTTTGTGACCTCTTATCTGGGCCAAGGCTTTTCAGCACCAGAACACAACCTGCCTTCTGGCCAGAGCAGGACATGTGGAAGATAAAAGCCAGTGAAAGGGAACATTGAATTCTATCACTGAGGCTGATGTCAGGACGACGGCGGCAGTGGTGGAAAGTAACTAAGTACATTTACTTAAGTACTGTACTTAAGTACAATTTTGAGGTAATTGTACTGTACTTGAGTATTTCCAATTTCCAATACTTTTACTTCTACTTCACTAACATCTCAGAGGCAAATGCTGTACTTTTACTCCACTACAATTATTTGAAAACTTTAGTTACTAGTTACTTTGCAGATACTTTTTGCAAAGTAACTTTGAAAAATTTGAGTACTTTTTCCAACTAGGCCTACTGCATGCGGAAGATAAAAAGCCAGTGAAAGGGAACATTGAATTCTATCACTGAGGCTGATGTCAGGATGACGGCGGTCGGTCAGAGCGGCTGGCAGACTTCAGGGTCGTTTTTGGCAGGGGGAAAAAAAAAGCGAAGCAGATGCCCCGGCTAAACCCGTTAGCCGGCCACCTCTAATCGGCTTACGTTGGCGAGGTTGACAGGCAACTGGCACCTCCGAAGGTTCAGCAACAGACATGGACGCCCGGTCGCCACGGCGGCTGGTACCAGGGCGACATGTTGGATAGCCACATGTAACCCAGACGAGCGCTGATAGAGCCATTACTGGCATTTTACACTGCCTGGCTTTCAAGCTTTTGCCAGCGGGACTTCTGCGTTTACAAAAGAAAATGGCCATGGAGTGCTGTGTTCCTTCTGTATGGCTGTATCACAAAGAACGTCTTAATACTGCAATCCATCACTTCTTTTAATGAATAAAATGTTATTTTTTTTGACCAACCTGTATGGCAGTGTTATTGTATGTTAATACAATAGAATTAACAAACCTGCGGTGCTCTTCTATTAAGAGATTTAGATCCTGTGATCAGTAGGACACCTTACTGGTTGACAAGAGGCATGGCATGAAGCTCAAAGTGCAATATATCTGCTGCTAAACATTAGAAATGTCAGCTCTTGCGCGGGGACCAAGGTTTGTATCCTGGGTAGAATATAAAAGTCCCCACCTCTTTTCCCTCTGCACCAAATCTCTGCCGAATGCAACATGTTGTAAGCTTGTAGATAGACTATTTTCACCGATATGTACCGTCTATTAAGACTAATTTTACACTTTACTTTACACTTGACATTTTGCCGTGCATTTTCCACATAGCAGAACTAAATGCATTTCTTTATTTTCTCTGGAATAGAGTTTTAGGCATGCAGTTGTGTGTTTTGTGTGTTGTTGCGTGTGCTTTGGGGGACAGCCAAGTCGTAAACACGTTGCCTTTATGAGTTTTGATTCTTCAAAGTGCGTGTTCGTGTTACTTTTCAATCAGAACACTTCCCCTGGCTGCCAACAGGTGTGGACAGACCTTAAACGTCACCCCAGTCAGCCCTATGTGGACTAACATCTTCCACATGGAGGCTACATCTCTATACTCGTGTCAAACTCACATACGGCCACTTATTGCCAAAATGACCTTTTACCATTATTAAAGATGCAATCCATTACATGTTTGTGTGAATACATTTAAATTTTGACCACTCTATATGGAAGAGTATGTTAATACAATATACTAAATAATATATGTAAATGTCAATGCTCAGCAGTAGAAATGTTGGCGTTTGCAGGAATCCAGGTTTGATTTCCAGGTGTGACACTGGTTCTGAACCTGTTGGCCGAGGCCCATTGGTGGGTCACGAGGCCAACTGGGCCCCCAAATAATTGGCAAAGAATTTAATAATATATAATTAATATAAAAGAAAATGTAAAACAAAACTCATGGTATTTTGTCTTAAAACCTAAAAAAAATGTTTTCAATACGTTAGTTTCATTGATCATTGATCAATGATCAATCGTTTGAGCATCAAAATCAATACTACAAGAATTTCAAGTGGGCCCTGATCCAGAAAGGGTCGAGAACCAGAAAGTTATGGATCGCAGTTTTCTCACAATGTGAAAGATTTTCACCTATACTACATGCTGAAAACAGGGGCACCAGGTTGAAAACGAGGCGGTCGGTCACCGAACACAGCTTCAGGCACCACAAACATTTTCTCACCGACATTCGAAAAGCGGCCCGGGGAAAACTCGACCGCAGGCCGCCGAGAGGCAGAGGAACCTCCGCCTCCAACCCCACTCGCCTCTCAGGCAGACCGCGACATGTTTGCTCTGCGATGAGGATGATCTTGTAGGGTCTCCTCTAAGTCAAACAAGTGGCACGCTGCCAAGTCATCTAGCCATTCGCACACACACACACGCGAGGACCTATTGACACAGTGGAGGGCGGTCAAAGCCACAGTGCTAAGGGTCCGCTCGCGTTTACAATTGGAATAGAGCGCTCCCTTGTAGGGTCATTACATCCATCAAACGGAGAAAACCTGTGTGTGTGTGTGTGTGTGCGTGTGCGTGTGCGTGTGTGTGTGTGTGTGTGTGTGTGTGTGTGTGTGTGTGTGTGTGTGCGTAAGGCCCTGACCTCACCATTAATTCCCTTGACAGGGCAAACACGTTTTCACTCGCAGACAAACTGCAGGGTAAACACATTGGAACTCACTTTGGCTCTCAACACTTACATCACATATATTTCCACAACAATGCTTTAATCTGTACCGCGTGTGTTTCAGCTACAAAACATGAACCTGCTTATTAATTCCTCCTATTAACGTCCCTCAAACAACAGAGGGCGTTTTATGTAAAAAAAAAAAAAAGCTTTTGGAAAAGGTTTGACAGGAGGGGGGTACGTACTTGGACGAAGGGTGGTTCTCCATATTGAATGTGAAAGTGATTGACAGACAGTGGACATGCAACATGATGTCATGACAGACAGACGGACCAGAACACACGCCCTGTCTGGAACCGCACAAACGCAGCATGTGAAATTACTCCACAGTTTGGAAGAGAAGAAAAGTACCTATAACAATTTGGAGCCCGTGTGTGTGTGTGTGTGTGTGTGTGCGTGCGCGCGGGTGTGTGTGTGTGTGTTTTTGTTGTTTGTGTGTGCGCACACATGCATAATGTAGGTCCACATTGTGTGTGTGACTGTGCATACAGTAACATCTTGTGTTAATCTTTCCATTTTGTAACTTTGAAACTGTACAAATTTGTACACCAAATGAACACTGAGGATCTTACTGAGCTCTCAGACCGATGGTTTATTGTTTAGGAGCGGTGCTTTCGGGCGGAACTACTGAAGTTCTGAAGGTCGAACAGATGCTGAAATGACCATGTCCATGTCCGGTACCACAGCCAGTGTCGCCAAAAATACTTTAAATGTAAACAGTGTACGACTTTAACCGGAATTTGTCCTCTCTGTTTGTCCTGTCCAGAGTCTGTCCCACATGGAGTCCTCTGTGTCCACAGCCGCTGACAAGAAGGACTGTAAAGGAACTGGGATTGACGGGAGCAGCTTCTCCGAACTCCCAAAGAAACCCTCTCCCACCACACTGACCAGGGGTACGTACAACTGGACCATATATTGAATGCGCTGATAATATGTACAACTGTGAACAATATACTATTGTCGCTCGGGCTGTATCTCCATATTGAAACTTATGTATTTTTTAAATATATTTTGTCCTATACTCTGCCAAAGGTGTGCCATGCACAAGCAGCGAACATGTGTTGTGAGCTTGTAGATCTGCTATTTTGGAGAAAGAATTTATATATAATGACATGATAGGGATGCCAGGTTGAGAATCAGAATCAACTTTGTCACTTCACAGGTTCACAGGTGTAAAGAAGTTGGTGAAATCGTTTCTGTTTCAGTAAAGAGAAACCTGTCAAGGATAGGCATGATTTTTTCTATTTTGAAAAATAAAATAAAAAAATATATAAAAATCTAAGAAATATCTATCTCTATCTAAGTTTTTTATTTATATATTTTTGACACAATTCTTCTCTTCTGGGGGTCCCTGGCACAACATCTTTTCAGATGGGGGTCTGTGGCCAAAATGCATATCAATTTGGGGGTGGTTGACATAAAAAGGTTTGAGAACCACTGCTGTACTCTGAGGAAGACCTGAGGAACAGGGCTGTCACTGAGGGGCTGATGAGAAGACCCCCTAATGAGCTCCAAGGACCCCCTCACCTCCTGAAGATAAATGTCATGAATTACTTAACACACACACATATTTGTATTACCATATTTGTGAAGACATCAATTTTCTAATATTTTGCAATATTTCGAACACTAACCCTAAACCCGAAAATTGCCGATCTACAAGCTCACAATGCGTTGCACTGTGACGCATTTACAGTAAGTGCGCGACACCTGTGTGCAACTAAGAATAAATCAACCATAACTCCCTTACCACTAAACGTAATCTCTAAATATTTCATCCTAACTCTAACCCCAACCTGAATATTTTCCTAATTATAAACCTAACTCTAAACTCATTTCTTTTGTGAGGACTGGGAAAAGGGTCCTCACAATGTCTACTTCTCACATTTTACTGTACTTGTCGGGGGAGAGAGGGCGAGCGGAGGAGACACAGAGTAAAGGAGTGGGAGAACAAGGTGTCATACAGCGTGGTGACATGTGCTTAACGAGGAGTTCGGTGGCCTCCTGCCACACGAGGAGCCACGAGCATTAATTGTTCAGAGAGAGGCAGGGTGAGAAAGTGGGGCGAATCGCGGCCCGTCCTCTCTGGCACGTTCCACAAAGAAGACGACACTTTAGTGTCATCTCTTTGTTTTTTGTTTGTGTGTTCAGGAAAGCATGATAAAGGAGAAAAAGAAAACAGTATAAAGCGTGAAACCGCTTGAATTATTTACTCAATTATAGAATTATGACCTTAGAGGTTGAATATTCCAGCATCGTGAGATTCAAAAGTAGTTGGCAGCAAATGTCACAAGTTATTTAAGGGGTGTCCAGCCTGTGTGTGTGTGTGTGTGTGTGTGTGTGTGTGTGTGTGTGTGTGTGTGTGTGTGTGTGTGTGTGTGTGTGAGAGAGAGAGAGAATGAAAGAAAGAGAGACAGTGCGTGTTATGCAGTGCAGAGGTCTCATAATTAAAATATGAGCGCTCATGTTTTCATTACTGAATGTGTGATGAAAACTCCCCATAACGAGGCCAGAGGACCTTGTTGTGGCCCCCCCGGGGGTGGGAGATGGGGGGGGGGGGGGGGTGTTATGAATTACTAACGCGGAGCTGTCGGGGAGGGCTGGTGGACGCCGGACCCCTTTGGGGGAGAATCTCTGGCATCTTCAGAGGGGTCCGCTGTCGGAAGACACGGTTTGAGTTGTTTTACTGCTTAATGAAAGGCCTGGTGGCCTGCCATCATCACACAGCCACAGTAGTGCTGCATGTGAAAAAACAGTGAAAGTAGGACATTTGTTCCTCTCTGACCCATCAAGATATGCTTTAAAGCTCTGCTTTTGTCTTCTATTGGATTACTCCGTTCTTTTCATTTTTACTGCTTCTGCAATTAGTGCACATGTTGAAAGAAGAGATGAGATGTGGGGCGTGTGAATAAATCAACAAACGGCGGAGCGTCCTTTGTGAAATGTAACGCAAACCGGCAAACTTTAATGCCTTGTTTGCAAAGAACATGCAACTCTTCAAGCGAACTCCTCCAACCAACAGAGAGAGAGAGACCTCTTCACACGACTCCACAACTTCTGGGACTTCTGCAGTTGCAATATTCTGAAATCACATATATTTTAACCACGTGAAGCCTAGCATCCCTATTCTGTGGTGAATATTCAGTGGAAGTGTGTGTGTGTGTGTGTGTGCGTGTGTGTGTGTGTGTGTGTGTGGGTGTGTGTGCACAATGGAGCCATCCTTCAAACATCATAAGTCTCCACCATTGTGTCACCTCTGCACATTAAGCCTCCTGTCAGTCTGACAATAACACCAGTCCCTGTTAAACTCCATCTGTGAGTCTTAAACTGTAATGGAAGGAGAGGAGAGGAGAGGAGAGACATTTAATCGATTTAGTAAAAGTTATCAATAGTTTTTTTGGGGGCTTTTTTATGCCTTTATTTAGAGAGGGATAGGGAAAGTAGGCTGACAGGAAATGGGGAGAGAGATGGGCGGGTGACACGCAGCAAAGGTCGTCGGGAACTCTAACCCGCAACACGCTGTCAGGCTGGCATTGCAGCCTGGGTGCCTGGAGTATTGTATAATAAAAAAATATATTTGAATTACTTTGTCAGTTTGTTTATGTATAAAATATAACAAATACATATTTTTCAAAAGTGTTTTCTCGATTATTCAATTAATCGAAAAAGTAATCGCTAAGAAAACAATCAATAGTCGCAGCCCTAGAGGAGAGGAGAGGGTTGTTGGCAGAACAACAGAGAACGGTTCAGGGCCTCTGATATGTATCAAGGTTGCTTTCTGCGGGTCTTGTTAATGGTTTTAAATGGGCGCCCACATTGTGTTTGACAGACTGCATCTGTCTGGACAGCGGGGGGCAAGCGGGGGGCAAGCAAGCTCCCACAGGCTTTGGCCCCTCTGCAATCCGACACCCGGGGCCCAGCGATTTACGAGTGTGTCTCTGTGCGTGTACGTTAGCGTGTCAGAGTAACATGTGCTCAGATCAAGTACCACTTCCTCCACTGTAAAACATCTCTTTGTTTCAAAGGCGAACCTGCGATGGTCCATGCCAACACGTGCTCTCTCACACACACACACACACACACACACACACACACACACACACACACACACACACAGTTCACTCATCTACACATTCTCAAATCAGTTTTACTGTACAGTGCTCGGCCCTCTTTAAGTTCTGCGGCCTCGACAACCTTCAACAACAGAGTGTCAGGGTTTCAGATGTGAATCTGTTGCAGTTGTTTTATACAACCTCCCCTACACACACACACACACACACACACACACTCCATTACACCCCCGGTTAAGTTTGCCAAAGAGAATGTTTCCGCCATCGTTCATCTCAGCGTGACCGTACTGGGCCAGTGGAGCAGCCGTTCGCTTGCTAACAAACTGATTATTTCAGACGGTCTCGTGCATCCTTCAGCCAGCCTTGTTGGAAGCTGCAGCTCGTTGAGATTGATGCTCTTGTGCTTAAAACAGTGTATCGTCTGTACATAATCACTCTCCGAGCGCATGGTTAACTAAAATATAGGGAAACCAGCTGTCACTCTCCAAGCTCACTGCGAACAACTGGGTTGAGGATATCATCTGGTAACAAGATTGAGAATGCATGAAAGAGGTTGGAAACACAGAAATAGCGCTACGCTGATGCTAAACCCCTCACAGCGAGACCTCAGCTAGGAGAATGAACTCAGTCAGTATCACAGCAAGTGTCAGTGTAACCCAAGGCTTCCTAGATGTTTCCATGCCAAGGACCCCAAATAGCCATAGCCTCGGGCTGCGGCCTCATACTGTGAAATGGCTTTTTTTTAATACCAAATATAGCAGATCTGCAATCCCACACATCACGACACGTTGTGGTCTTGTAGACCTGCTGTTTTTGGCTTTTTTTGAAAATTTGTGAAAATGTGGACAATAACCAAAATAGGGACACCAGGTTGAAAGTGCCCGCTGGCAGCCTCCACTTTGAAAAGCTGTGGTCTAACCCAAACCCTAAATGTAACCTTAACCCCACCTTAACCCCACTCATTAAATGAATGAAGCCACACCAAAATCATGCCTAAATGGTTGAAGAGCAGCAAAAGCAGCATTACATTTTTTTTTGCATGTATGTACATTTCACGGGGCTATTATGCGACATTGACCAGAGGTGGAAAAAGTACTCACATGAATTAAAAGTAAAAGTCCGGAATTAAAAATGTACTTGAGTAAAAGTACAAAAGTATTGGTATCAAAATGTACTTAAAGTACCAAAAGTAGAAAGTACTCATCATGCAGAATGTCCCATTTCACAAGTTTTCAAATGTATAGAAATCCTTTGAAAATATCAGATCTACAAGCTTGTGAGCTTGTAGATCGGCTATTTCAAATGGCCGAAATGTATAGGGTGGAAGTTGTTAATGTATGTTTTGTAATACTAATCAAAATCTACAAAGTAACTAGTAATTAAAGTTTTCCAGTAATTGTAGTGGAGTAAAAGTGCAATATTTGCCAAGATGTAGTGGAGTAGAAGTAAAAGTACTGAAAATTGGAAATACTCCAGTTAAGTAAAAAATACCTCAACATTGTGCTTAAGTACAGTACTTGAGTAACTGTACTTAGTTACTTTACACCACTGACATTGACACATTAACCATTTAAACCATCTAGACTTAAACTGGACCTGAGTTGGCTCTGTACTTGGACCACTTTTTTTCCATCTACACCAAATCTCTTTGCCCAAAATAGCAGATCTACACTCACAACACATTGTTTTGCAACATTTTTGTGAGCTTGTAGATTTGCTATTTTTTGGCTAATGATCCTCCAGAATGTGGATGCTGGGGTTCAAGTGGTTTAAGCTAAAGTGGATCAACATGCTTTGGTGCAATACTCCAGTGGAGGGTTGGTCTCCATAGCAACAGATGAATGAGATGGACTGGGCAGCGATGGGTTAACGATAAGAGGACTCCGACTCTGGATGAACGGATGAAATCCTGTTCTACTCTTCTACTTTTCAACTCTTTTCTACTTTACTGTGTTCTACTCACCTCTACTCTATTCTCCTCTGTACTACAAACGTCCGGCCACTAATCTCCCTGAGAAAGGGATTTCTGTCTTTCTCCCTGTGCCCCCTAAATGGGGGTCTTACACTGCCTTACACACAGAGGAGGAGAGAGATACAAAGAGAGGAGGGGGCGGGGGTGGGGGGGGGGGGGTCAGGGTCACGCTGGACTCCCCCCTCCTGCTCTCTCTCTCTCCCTCCCTCCCTCTCTCACTTGTTTCATTGAGAGAACATCCTTATTTCACTTAAACTGTAACAATGTAAGATGGAACTGTAAAATGGATGACGTCAGGGTTGGATTTGCTGAGGGGGTGGGAGGAAAATCCATGCTTCTGCTTTTGATATCCCCTCCTCTGGCCATTCATTTTTTTATGGGCGGTGGGGATAATGTTTTATCCCTGCTTCTGGTCAGACTGAATTAAATACATGCATTTCCTTCTGGGAAATGTAGACTGTCTGATATGTTTGATATTCATGATTGATAATATCAACTATGTATGTTAACCACATTAAGCCTATTTTGGCTATTTGGGCTAGTTTGTCTTACAAAGAAGTATATTAAGTGGCTGAGAAAATTAGTTCCTGCGCTTCCCGTCCCGTCACTGACTGTGTTTTCTATCTATAGCCTCTCAGTGTCCCCTGGCTCTTTTACAAACACACCAAAACATGTCATAGATTTCATCTTTAAGAGGCAAAAGCAGCCTCCTCTGTCCCCTACAGAGGGTCGTGTTGGGAAGGATTCGTCTCGATCGAGTGTCACACAGCGTTTAGCTCCAGCATATCAATACTTTGTCTTCCCTTAATACTGGATACCTGAGAAGACAGCACAGCAACAAGCTTACAGGAAGCCTTATTGACTGTCTCCCCCAATGTTGCATTCTTCCTGTCAGGAGCTCACTGTAGTAACAAGAAAACAGCAGCAAACAGAGACCGATATCTTTTTTATGTCCCGGAACGCCTTCTGGATTTATGCTTTATCCGTTCTCTAAACTCCCAGGTCATCTTCAAGAACTCCTTCAGGCGTCATTTTACAGCTCGTTGTGTTTGTGGTTTCGCTGTGTGATGATAATATACTGGAAGACCGCAGCGTCACTTGGACCGAGGCCCAAATTCCCTATTATATCCAATATCGCAATATTTGTTACCATTTCAAATCTTTTTCTCAGTATTGAGCATCTGTCTGCCCCCCCGCGCCCCCCCCCCATGTTACCTGCCTATCCTCAAAAATGGAGAGAGAGAGAGCGAGAGAGAGGGGGGAGAAAGAGAAAGAGAGAGAAAGACAGACGAAGGTGAGTGAGCAAAAAAGGGAGAGAGAGAACAAAAGTAACAACGGTTGAGTTTCTGTCTGGAAGGAGGAAAAGTGTGCTTACATTTAGTTGTGTGTCTTATAAACAGTGAAGGTGATCCCTCTCTCTCTCTCTCTCTCTCTCTCTCTACTTAATCGTACGCTGGTGTCGCACCCTGAAAATAGCCAATCTATAAGCTCACATCACGTTGTGGACGCGACACATTGTGAGCTTATTGATCTGCTATTTTCGGCACGCGACACAATGGTATGGCAAAGTTTAAATTGCGTTCGACTCTCTCTCTGCCTCGTTCTCTCCCTTATCTAGAGCTTCACTTGGGTCTGGCCAAGTGAGGATTTAAAGATTAGATATGCTAAGTGAGAGCAGAAGGGTACATGTTGTTTTTCTGCGTTTTCAGGCGCTGGTTGATTGCAGGGTTTTATCAGCATCCATTACACAGCGTTCTAATCAACCAACGCTGGCCTATATTCACTACAGGAGACACAGTCTCCTCCTGGCGATTGGTAGCAATTGGTCACAAGGGATTTGCATTTTCAGATATAGAAATATGTATTTTTATTCTATTTTGTAAAAAAAAACTAATACAAAAACGAAGAAGAATTATTGAGCAGTCTCCAGATCTCTGGAAGGATGACTTTGTTTTTCTTAATCATTTTAGGTTTGAAGTAAAGAAGCAAAGAGTTCTGAGAAATTCATAAAGGCCATGGAAACACTCAAACATATAGATGAAATGTAGAATGTAAATTCAGTGCTGGAATGTACATTTACTCAAGTACTGTACCAAGTAAAATCTTTAGGTGCTGTAAAAAATGTGTTATGCTTTATACTTCTACTTCTCAGTCAAATTACAATATGTTTTTATTCCCCTACAATTATTTAACACTTTGCAGACTTAGCTTATTAATACAAAACATACATTAAGTGAAAGATGCGTATTATTATAGCAGCACATAAAGTAATTAAAATCAGCCCCACCTTTACCAGCTGCAACATTAAAGGGATTAACACATGAATGCATTCATGATAACATATATATATCATTATAATATAATGATATATATATGTTATATATATGTTATCATGTTTTTATATTACAATAACATGAATGTGAATGTGAAATGGACATGGACTACTTTTTGTACTTATTACTCAAGTAATGGGAATACAGGACCTTTACTTGTAGCAGTACTTCACCACTGTCTAAATGTACATTTTAGTCAGTGGTTCTCTGAGGCGTCTGTGTGCAGATGGGTGGGGGGGGGGGGGGGTTGTGACAGGCCTCTAATGTGGTTGTCAGACATAAATCAGGAAGCAGTGAAAACACATTTCTGATATCAGTCGTTAGTTCGGAACACTCCGCCACGGCTTCAAAGAAAAGACCAGAGAGAGAGACAGAGAGAGAGAGAGAGAGACAGAGAGAGAATGAAAGAAAGGGTTTTGTGCTTAAGGCAACGTCTCCACACATAAATCTCTGTTCAGCAGCGGCGTCTGCTCACATGAGGCTCAAACACAACACGTTACATTCCACTGTTTTAGAACCGACCAGGAGGGAGAATATATGGATGCTTTAGGGGATTAACTACTCTCTCTCTCTCTCTCTCCCCCCCTCTGTGTTAATATAAGTCACTCTCTCAGAGTTAGACGTGACTCAGGGAAATAAGGATCAGATCAATTTGGCTTCATTTGTGTCTGCTCAGAGTTACAAATGGATAAATGAACACTGAGAATTTGTACTGTGTGTAGTAATCTCTGCCAGGCTGGGAGGCCAGGAGGCGGAGGTTATGTTTTCTTCTTCTCTCTCTCTCTCTGGATTAGTCTCCCCTTCTTCTCTTTCTTGTACTTCATCCTCTCTTTAATAGCATGTCTTTCCCAGCATGCACTGTGTAATCCTCTCAGATACTTCCTGTTTTGTTGGCTGAGGAGCGCAGGACGTCCACCTTCTCTCCTCTCCGCTCTTTTGTTTTGCTCTCCTCTCCTCCTCGCCGAAAAGCCATTCCCACGCACACATTTCCACACCGAAAAAAACAACTTCTCTTGTGACCCGACGTTGACCGCCAGCCCCCCCCCCCCCCCCAAGATATCAATCAACTGGAACCAGTAGGCTGCCAGTCTAATGTATCTTTAACACTCACAGTTCAAGTGAACCAAAATAAACCATCCAGGGAGTTTAGACCTGCTAAAACAAAAATGTGCGCGAGCCATAAACACGGACAGGAGGCGCTTATGTAAACGGCTTGGGGTTTCCTGTGACCTGAAGGTCCACAAGTTGGACAGTTTGTGGTCAGACAGCACCCCCCCAACAACACCATACACTACACCCACCCACACACACACACCCCTCCCTGACTGCAGACACAGCTGTGGTCCCCTGAAATAGAAATAGTCTGTTCTGACTGCATTTCAGCGTGTTGTAGAATAATACACATGTGGCCCAGTGTTGAGTAGATCAGTTCTTTGTAGAACAGTGTTGAATGGATCGGTGTTGAGTGTAGTAGAACAGTTCTGAGTTGGAACGGTTAATTGTAGAACAGGAACAGCCAGGCACAGGGTGGTCAGGTGGAGGTCAGAGCAGAATATGACACATAGGGAGCAAAGGGAGGAAGATTTCCCGGTATTTACTGGTTCTGTGTGCGTGTGCGTGTGCGTGTGTGTGTGCATGCATGTGCGTGTGTTTTGAAGTCATACTGGTGATCTCAGCTCCGGCCCCCCCTCAGCTTGGAATCTGTGACTCAGTAATAATCCAGACAACAATAGGGGTCTTCTTTGGTTCTTCGGGACAAAAGCTGAGTTGTAATTGTGTTGCAGTGGCTCCCTGAACCTCCCGGGCAGGAAATTGATTTGTGCCAGCCGGTGCTAGAATTCCTCGTGTGGGAAGCGAGGTGTCTGCTGGTAATCACAGATCTAGACTTACACTCATGCCACCCCTCACACTGACCTCCTGGTAGCACCCAGCAGCTAGGACACTTGACCAGGCCAAGGACCCCAAATAGCCATAACCTTTGGCTGCCGCCCCCCCCCCACATACACACACCTACGAAATGGTTATTCTTATACTTTTTTTATATCTGATCCTTTTGTCTTTCTCTTTTTTATTTTCTTCCTTTTCCTCCTTTCCAGCTGGCCCCCCAGTGCTCCCTGGCACTTGAAGACCACCGAGCTAGTCTAGTCCAGTGATCCGGGGACCGCCATGGATCCTTGAGGGGGTCCCAGGGGGGTCCCCAGCCACATTTGTTAATATAGCATCAATATCGGTTTAACCACTTTAACCCTACATACATCGTCTATTTGAAAATAGACAATCTACAACCTCACAACGTGTCGCATTGTAGATCTGCAAATTATTATTTTTTACTATTTTTTAACTTTAACAACACAAATCTTGTTTAAATATTTTCAGATGGGGGTCTGCGGTCAAATACATATTAATTTGAGGGTCCTTGACATGAAAAAGTTTGAGAACCAGTGGTCAGTATAGTCACACAGAGTCCAGACCAGCTAAACTCATGGGTGTCCTCTGTTCTGAACTCTGACTGCAATTGTGTCGTCTCACCTGCTCTCTTCTCTTCCTGACAACTCTGAACGCTGACCAAGACAAACTTAGGTTTTCAGACGTTTAAACAAAGACGTCTGCCAATCAGAAACCATGGCGGCCAATCGCCGCTCTCAGTCAGCAGTGAGGTCGGGCCTGCACTCCATAAACATTCACCGAAAAATAAACGTTTACCATGTTTTGTTTTTGCGGCCACATTCCCCGCAGGGATGGCGAGTCGCGGAGCGTGCGGCCGTGACACGACGGTCATGCTCTCCGAGGGCGGGGCGCGGCGGGGGGGGTTTGCAGTAAACCGTACCAGAGGCAAAACAAGCAGACGAGGCTGGTGGGGTAAACGAAGGAACCCAGGATAACAAACACACAAGTTTACATTATGACACAGAGGGTAACAAACACACAACTCACTGGATACTTGGAACGCTCATTTATAAACTCTGTAGTACGACAGTGTCAGCTTGAAATGAATAGAAATGATGACCACAGCAGAATAGGAAGGAACATATTACAGAACTGTACAAACCACTGCTATTCATTTTAAAGCTCCAATCCAGAACGTATTTGAATGAATAAGACGTTATTTTAACCAATCTGTATGGTAGAGTATGGTTAATCCAATATAACTACCGTAGTACATCTGCAGTAGTTGGAGGTGGGTGTCTATACTCTTCCATTGAGACATTTAGACACTGGTGTCCCTGGGTAGAACACCTGCGGGTGACACTGGGTCACACTGGGTGACAAGTAGAACTACCCGAAGCCCATAAGCCAAATATCTCCTTTGGCCAACTTGAGATTCTCTCCCGGATGTAAATATTTGCTCTCCCACGCCACAGTTACAGTTGCAAGTACTCTCTCGGTTGGGAGGGTTCATAATACTTGGACTGCAGCTTTAAGAATCTATCCACATACCATAGATAGACACTTAATGAAAACCAGCGACCTTGCAGTGGTACAGTGCACTTTACCGCGCGCGCGTATGCACGTGTGTGTGTGTGCGCGTCCTGCCCTGTAATCCGACCAAACCCCACATAAGATCTCTGTATGGTTGTCATGGTTGCCAGCGAAGCCAGAACGCACAAACAGAATAACACGGCGTATGGAAAAGTGATTTATAAAGTCGTTCATCATCACGTAGCTGGAATAAAAGCCGTCGTTTCCTTAACAACCGGGTAGCGGTACGGTGATGGAGTGACATCTCTGGCTGGATTGGCAGGGCGGCTTT
>NC_137618.1:30426011-30438511 GCF_963280865.1 Gymnoscopelus braueri
GTACAAGCGAACGGGAGTCGTGATGATTTTTATTTTTTTCGCGGAAGCACAGTGAAACCCTCCGTGATTAGCAACCATCAGGGGATGGGCTCCCCAACCAGAAAAAAAAAAGTCTGAGGGACAAATTACATTTCATACTGCCACCGAACACTGAGTGTGTCCAAAATGGTTAAATTTACACACTCTCAGAGTTATGGGGTCTTTCAAATGAAAAGGTTTTGAGAACTGCTGCCCTAAAACATTATACCACCTTTCAAAACATGACGTAACCACAATCCTGTTTACCCTCCATGCCAGTAGCTTCCCGGGCATCAGAGTTATACAATCAAAGTGTCACTTTTATAATCCAGATTAAACACAGTCGCACCCTCCTCACACACTTTGACTTTCTCTTCCGTTGTTGTCTAAACATACACATCAAACGCACAACAACACAAGGGACATGCATTATCAAGACTCTGTACCTGTGTGTGTGTGTGTGTGTGTGTGTGTGTGTGTGTGTGTGTGTGTGTGTGTGTGTGTGTTGTGTGTGTGTGTGTGTGTGTGTGTGTCCAGTGTTAGCTTTGGCAGAAAGAAGGTAGAGCTCTTTAAGCGTCTGTAAGACATCTATAATCCTCCTCATTCAACACAACACATACCATCTGAAGTTCCCACAGACACACACTGACGCACACTTCACAAACACACACCTCTGTTATTTCTTCTGATGTTTTATGGTACTTGAGGCTCTTTGCATCTATTGCTCATGTATTGTTCACATCAATAAAGTGGTGAAGTGAATTACTATCAAGAGATAAGACCTTTATTCACCCCGCAGGGGAAAATCAAAGAAGAAGCGGTTAAAAACAGATTACAGGGCAAAAAGGATGTAGATACAGCATGATGGAGACATCACAGTCAAGGCAACAGCATCAGTGAAGTGACAAAAGGATGTGAAACCTTTTGTTATTCTAGATTCTCATTTGTTATTTATAATTGCTATTTTTCAAATAAAGTTACTTATTGAGAAATAAGTGTTTTCTTTACAAATCAAGACTCAGTAGCCTAACAATAAATAATGACATGATCGTCAGTGCTGTTAAAAAGGGTGTTTTAAATATCGAAAGGCGAATCGTATATCTATATATATATATACACACACGTATGTACGTATGTATATATATATATATACACACACACACACACACAGTGTATGTACAGTATGTATATAATACACACACACACACACACACACACACACACACACACACACACACACACACACACACACACACACACACACACACACACACACACACACACACACACACACACACACACACACACACACACACTTCAGCAGTGCTAGCATTTATGGTGAAATTGAGAGAAAGAGATGGGGTAAGAGGGAGAAGAAGAGACAGATGAGAGGAAAAGTGTGAGATGTAACAGTTCATTCACTTCTCGTGTGATTGTTGGCCGTACGTTGAGAGGCGATAAAGTATCTTGAAGTTGAAATACAGAGACAAAGGACTACCATAAGAGAAAAGAATCCTCAGTGTTAATGTGTATCCATGTTGTACAAATGTAACTAAGGTACACTAATTTGTAAGAGAGAGAGAGCGGAGAGAAAGAATGATAGAGAGGGAGAGGGAGAAAGAAAGAAAGAGAGAGTATGACAGAGATACTCAGTTGTTGTTTACATATGAAGACACTTCCTCAGTCTTCCAGGAAAAGCAGTAATTACCAGCTGAGTTGTCACATCATTAATGTCTCCATTGTTGACGAGTAGAACCCTTCATTACTGCACAGGAAGGGAGAGGGGGGGCTTAGTCATTATCTGACCCCCTCTTCTTTCTGCTCTCTCTCTTTCTCTCTCTCTCTCTCTCTCTATGTCTCTCTCACATCCCAGTGATAACCTGCACAGTTTTGGTTCACTCAACATCCTGGCGTATGTGAAAAGGCTTTTGCAACAAATGCATTCCTTTTTAACGACTTGAACCACAGTATGCCTATTCTGGGGGGAATAGCCGATCACATGACTCACACAACACATCGCATTGTGAGCTTGTAGACCCCAAATGAACGAGTATTTGGCCGCAGACCCCCATCTGAAAATATTTGGCTGGTTTGATTGGTGTCTGATAAAACAGACAGGTGTTCAAACAACATGTCTCATTGCTCTGGGAGAAGAAGCTCTCTCTCTCTCTCTCTCTCTCTCAGACATATTTTTGGGGGGGGGCTTTAAAGTGTGTCATCATTCCACTGCATTGTTTCAGAAACCATACCTCATACAGTGCCTCCTTAAAAAAGTAGTCTAGCTAAGATAAGAGTCAATTACACGCTTCACACCATCACAGCCTGTCATTGGCCGATCTGGGAAAATATGATCGCCCCAAGAGATTGTGGTGTTTTATTGAATGAGCCATTCAGTAGATCAGGTCATTCCAGGGGGGGGGCGTTCATTCCATCAAAAGGTGAGAAACAGTCATAGAGTTGAACATAGAGACATTGTTGTTTGGCGTCTTATCATAAAGTCAGAATGTAGTGAATAATGTCCAACGCTAGAGAATCCATCAATGGACTGTTTTTACAGGTGTGCTTGGACTGTGTGTGACTGTGTGTACTTGTATGGTTGTGAGTGCCTGAGTTTCCCACGAGTATAGCGGAATTTGAGAAATGGACAATTGTGGACACCAAGGGTTAGGGTTAAAAACGGCATAGCAAGGTCTTTGAAAATGGCATTTATAAATGTCCATTCAAGAATGTTGATGTGCTCACAAGTATAGTAATACCACAAGTAAGACGCTGCGAACGCGGGAAGCGAACGCAGCTCGAAAATAACAATAGAAGAATAGAAAGGAATGAGCAATTGTAGAGAAGTGGGTGATACAGTGAAATTAGTGAGAACAGGGCCGCCACAAGAAGGCTCCATACCGCTAGCCCTATTTTTTTTTGGGGTCTTTTTTTAATTGTTATGTTGTGTATTTACGGACTTGTAATCCGTGTTATTATCACCGTGATGGGAGAGCGTAGAGAGAAAGTCACGTGACTGCCTCCGCCTCGTATTGAAGTAATGGGGGGGATATGGTTTCTCCTATGCACGGAGTTTCGGAGTTCCTATCATCTATGCACGGAATTGCCGTTTGTCAATCCGTGCTATTTCACCGTGTTTGGGGGGCGATCGGGTTGGTTTCATAGTAAGCTCCACTCTGAGATCTGTCAGCAGCCAATGAGAGCGTGAGTGATGGGGGCGCAGCTGCACACAGGCAGTGCACACAATACTGCACACAGACACACAACCCGAGCAGGGTTTCATAGTAAGCTCCACTTCGCGTCGAAGGCGCGCCTCCTTCCGCTGCGTTCGCAAAAATGTTTGGTTTGTTGTGTGTGTGTGGGTGTGTGTGTGGTGTGTGTGTGTGTGCGTCATATTCAGACTCAGCAGACAGAATCAGAAACAAAGAACCCATTAAGACCTGAGACCGAGTCTACAAATGTCTTCTAAATCCCTAACAGTTTTCTGAAAAACGTTTGTTTCTATATCAGTGGTGCTCAACATTTTCATGTCAAGGACCCCCAAAATGATATGTATTTGGCCTGCGAACCCCCCATCTCAAATATTGTTCCAGGGACACCCCCCCCATAAGCAAAGATTTGAGTTAAAACTGTTCGCTTTAAAAATATATATATTCAAAGATTTGCAAAAAAAAAATGGGTCCCAGCAACAACATCTTTTCAGATGGGGTCCAGCAGCCAAATACATATTATTTGGGGTCCATGAAATGAAAAGATTTGAGAACTCTACTGAAGAGGAAGGTTCTATAGTTCAGTAGGGTTCTAGAAGAGAGTTCTATAGAACAAGGAGGGTTCTGTGGTCCGGTGCTGGAAACACACAGAGAATATTTCCCCTCATAAAAAGGTCCTGGTTGCGGCTGCAGGTCTGTGTTCCGTGCAGCTGAAGCAGCTCGTTGTTTTTCACTGTTTGTAACGCAGGTGGACAGTCAGGGGCGGTGGGCGGGGGGGGGGGGGGGGGGGCTGGCTGTGGCCCGCCAAAGAGACCCCCCATGGGGGTTGATGGGGACCACATTTATGCTGTGGTTGGTGACCAGCGGGACTGATAGAAACCGACAAGTGGTGGTCTGATGCTGGGGGGGGGGGGATGGCTGCTGGCCGGCCTGAAGCAGCAGACTTGGAGTTCTATGTTTCCTGCCTGTTGAAGCGTTTATATGGAAGGCAACAACATCTACTCTGAACAATGAATAATAGATGTTTTGTCTGTGTAGCGACCACTTAACCACATGAACCCTAGCATCCCCATTCTGGACATGTCATAATAGAGCGAACGAAATAGCAGGTTGATCGGTTATTTTCTGTGAAGAGATTCGGGGAAAAGGGAGGCGATCAAGTATACAGTCCTGGGGGAGTCCGGTAAGCGAAATATATAGGGTTTAAGTGGTTAAGCGCTCCGGTTTGGCCAAGTGTCTATAAGGACACAGTTGGCTGTGTTTGTGGGAGGAAAGCCAGCGGGGAGGGTGATATTTGTATATATATATATGTGCTGGAGTGGCAGCTGTCAGTGGGGAACGGGTGGAGTAGGAGGGAGGAGCTATCTTCCCGGTGGGGGCTCCTCCTCACTGGCAGGTGAAGTGAGCCAGTAGGGGCGGTTATAGGCTCTGTGCTCGTCACTGATTTGATTGGCTCATTTCATTGATTGCTGCCAAGCCAATCAAACAAAAGCTAGGGGAACTCAGCCGGGAACAGGAAACGGGTATGCCACCTTCTGGAAACCTGGGACTACAGTTATGTACAGAGCCTATGGCATGGCGAATACATTGGGTGGAAAAAAGGGTAAAAATAATTGCCTACTGTAAATTATTTTTGTATAGATAATAATAATAATGTAATACACTGTTGCAAGTATAAGTCCTGTATTTTACATTTTGTACTTGAGTAAAGTTACAAAATAATTAGCATCAAAACATACAGTACCAAACATAAAAGTACTCATTATGCCGAATGGCCCAATCATATTATTGGACAGTAGAATCAGTCAATTAGTGGGTTCATCGCTTTAAGGCAGCAAGGTAATCTATAATACAATCAACTAACATACAGTATGTTTTGTATTAATGGTCAAAATCTGCAATGCAACCATAGCAACTAAAGTTGTCAAATACTTGTGGAGGAGTAAAAAGTACATTACAATATTTGGAACAGAAGTATAAAGCATAATAAAAAATGGGAATACTCGTACAAAGTTACTGTACATGTGTAAATGTAATGTAATGTAGCGTGTGTGTGTGTGTGTGTGTGTGTGTGTGTGTGTGTGTGTGTGTGTGTGCGTGTATGTGCGCTCGTGCGTGTGCGAGTCATGCGTGGGCTGAGTGGCGCTCCGACAAAGACGAACAGGGTTCATGTGCTGGGCGGGGGTGGGGGCTTCTGGGTAATTTTGGTTTGGTGGCGGCGGTGGGTCCAGCTTGCATGTGGCATTAGCAATACATTCCCCTTTCTATTGGAAAAATATTAGTCGGGGGGGGAGTCTGTAGACAAAAAGCCACCAATAATATCTGCTCAGCATCTACAAGCCCCTCTACTTCCAGAGAGACATCATTCATTTTCTCTCAGGAACCACAGAATGCTCCCCTGACTCCGAGGCCGCGTCCGCGCTGACGTCTGATGTGGTGAGATCATGTAAAGACGTAGAATAACACAGGGACGCCATGTGTCAACCTCGCTCCACGCTGAGAACACAGCGGTGCGACGCGGATCACATCTGTGTCGCATGTGGTTTGTTATGAAGGGATTGTTAAAACTTCAATGTGATCCTTAGATCAGGAGCAGAGGGCGGGCGAGAATGCTTTCTAATTAGAACCCGGCCGATATATAGGTCTGGCTGATATACGGTATCGTCAAAAAAAAATTGTCTTCTTTTGACGACATCGGTATCGACAATTATGCAGCCAATGTGTCCTGATATTTATTTATTTATCCTTCAGAGTAGCCAATTATTTGGACCCTTTTTCTCCACAATTTAGTCCATATTCCAGGGAATTCCTCACCACACATCTCTATGTTGCTACTGCTGTTACCCTACTGGCTCACCTGCCAGTGAGGAGCCCTCATCAGGAGGACGTAGTGCCTCGGTCCTACTCCTCCCGGTCAACATTCCCCTCTGACAAGGTGCTGTACCAGCCTGTAGGAGTCGCTATAGCGCAGTGGCAAAGATCATTAGCCTGCCCGGCTTCCCTCCCCAAATATAACCAATTGTGTTCGTATAGACGCTCGGCCCGAACTGGATGGATTTGAACCCTTAGACTCTGCGGTGGTGGGTGGTGGGTTTTCCCCTGCACCACCCGAGTGCCCTTTGTCCCCGATGTTTAATAACTTTCAACCTGACATCCCCATTACATGCATGTCAGTACGCCTATAGACCACCGAAGTCCTGACGTCATTCGTTCATCCCCAGGTTTGCGGAAGTAATTTCTCTATGGAGAATAACATTGGGTCATCTTAGAATCGTCTCATATAAGAATTGTGGTCCAAAAATAAACAAACTGTCTCGGCGATATTGTCAGGGAGGAGGTTCTGTATCGTTTATGATAGTCAGTCACTTATATTTGATACAGTCTGTTTCTGGCGAAAATGTAACAAATTCGGCGGAAGTAACATTATCGTTTTCTCACCGTCAGTTGATGGTTCATATCCATAAGAGTCAAACCGCCGGGGTCATTTGTTTATTTTTGGAACACAGTTCTTATTTGACGCGATATTAAATACGTCTATGGGATTCAGAACGGGGGTGGAAAACTGCGAACCAGGTAGACAAACAAAGGATGTGTAAATGACGTCAGACTTCGGTGGTCTATAGGCGAAACATTTAAGGTTTTCAAAACATTTCACAAATTGTAAAAAAAAAATTGTTGCATGAAAATAGTCGATCTACAAGCTCAACACATCGCAATGTGATGCGTTGTGATATTGTAGATCTGCTATTTCCACTATTTGGGGATCTTTTTTTTTTTTTTTAAGAAATGTCATGACATATAACGAATGACATGCCTATAATGAATGACATGCCCAAAATAGGGACGGCAGCTTAGATGTAAAGTAGAAATAAGATTTTCCTTGTTCTTCCTTCCAAGCGATTCTTTTGTGAATGGAGTGGTCTTTGAAAAGCACAGAGGCAGTGCAGAGGAAGCATTCCTTTGGGTTTCAGTCAGTGATAAATGTACAGGACTTAGTCACAGTGGATTTTGTGTGGAGCCAGGAGTTTGGAGCCGGTCCACGTTGTAATTACTTCACTATGTTACTGTTGGATCACGTCCATCATCGCGCTGTGAGATAATGTACACAGCTCTGATTCAGAATGCAACTATCGGTGCTTTACTACTGCAGGGTCCCGACTAGGGCTGGGAAATTAACCGAGAATATATCTAAACCGATATATAGAACCAATAACCGAATATTCGAGAAGCCAACCCCTCCCCATATCGACGAATCGTGCGACGGAGCATAAATTAGGCTTTATTTGCAGTGAAATACAAAGCAGTGAGAGCCTTGTCTCAATGCTGTGCCCAACACACATTGAGACTTAACTCAGTTAACACCAGTAAGCTGTACTGGAACTCCCTGGATAAATGCAAAACTAATACGATGTCAAAAGTATGGTTTCCATGCAGCCATAATTCCAAAAATTATCCTTCAAATAATGGATAAATATCTTAATTTATCCTCTGAGGATATATGCCAAGTACACTTTCTAGATTTTCATGCCCTGCATGATCCAGAAAAGGTTGAGAACCACTGAAAATAACAATATGCAAGCTCACATTGCGCTGTGACACGTTGCAAGCTTGTAGATCGGCTATTTTCAGTGAAAAGATTTTGTGCAGTGGGAGAAAAAAAGAGGGGGCCAAGTACAGAGTCCTGGGGGATCCCAGTCAACAAAGTATATTGGGTTTAACCCATTTAGACAGGGGAAATAATCTGTGTCATTTTTAGATGTCTTTTTGGCTATTCAAATTTTGACGATTATGAAGAATAATTGAAATATTTTGAATTTGTAAATGGCAGATATACAAGCTCATAGCGCGGCACCGAGTGCCGCTATAAGCTTGTAGATCTGCTATTTTTTTTTTTTATCGTGAAAATTTGTGTAAATCTTTGAATACATATATATTTTTCAAAACGAACATTTCTAACTCAAATCTTTGCTTCTGGGGATTCTACAAATGTGTTCTAAATCCTAACAGTTTTCTGATTTTTTTTTTCATGTCAAGGACTCCCAAAATTATTATGTATTTGGCCGCGGACCCCCATCTCAAAATATTTCGTTCCAGGGACCCCCATGAAGCAAAGATTTGAGTTACAAATGTTCCCTTTAAAAATATATATATTTGCACACATTTTCTAGATTTTTCAAAAATAGCCAAACAAATCTTAAAATGACACAGATGCTTTCCCCGTCTTAATGGATGAAGTGGTTAAGAGTGAGTAAAAGCCCAAAGGTCTGTGCAATCACAGCCAGTTCAGAGAGCTCACACATCCATCCTTGGTGTGATGTTACATACTGTAGGAACCGTGGAAAGCCTTAATCAGAACCTGAACATCTTAATGACATTAAACAACTTGATTGTTATCACTGTCATCACCGTTTCCCTCTCGATGTGCGTCTGACCGACCACAGCGCTCTGATGATGATGTGCCCTTAATGTGCCATCGGATTCTTTCCTCTTGACGTTAGGCTGTTTTGACGTCCTCGGCGAGGTTCTGTAACGGTATATCTGTCCAGTTTATAGGAAATACACGGCCCTCAATGAGATCCACATGCAGAGGAAAAGTATTCCCCGAGCCAGCAGGAGTCCTTTGATCCCATAGAACCCAAGATTCTGTTACTTTTTTTTCCTACTCTGTCCATAACAGTAGGAACACAGTGAAGACGGGGAGCTCTGAACACAGGCGTGCACGCACACACATACGCAAGCACACGCACACGCACGCATGCATAATGACCAAATGCAATTATTCTTCATAATCCATTCATCTGAATAAAACAACAATTTTGCCATAATTATTTCCATGTCATTGTCCACACTCTTTTAACCAATTTCAACCTGGCATCCCTATTTTGGGCATTTAGGACAAATCATTTTTCATAAATATTACATTTTCCATACATTTTCAAGAAATTGCAAAAATAGCATTACAAGCTCTCAACGCCTTGCATCACGATATGTTCTGAGCCTGTAACTCTGCTATTTGAACTACTTTTGATTTTTTTTAGATTATAAAAATGATGATAACTGTATGGCCTGTTTGGGCCATAGTACATTATTTATTGTGATTATTGGTATCGTCACTTGTCATTTCTTTGTATATTTCACTAATAGGCTTTGTATATTTAATGGACGACTTCACCCATTTTCAACCTATCTTCATATAATTGGTACTCAGTAATGCTCATGATAAAATGGTAAAAAGAAATTGTACTCGGTCTGTGTTTTATAGGGGTACTGTGGACACTTCATAAACCTGCCTACAAGTGACATCATCATTAGGCAGGTGCTTTTTCGAATAAGATTTCAAATTTTGTATTTAGATTTTTATATTTTTTTATTGAGTGAACAATGGCTTCCATTTAATGCATGCTAACTTTCCAGGAATAGAAATCCTGCAGTTTCTATTAGGTTGGATTCCCCATTGATGATGTCACTGACAGGCGGGTTCCTGAACTGTCCACAGCCCTCCTCTGAGACACAGATGCGGAAGACAAAAATGGTACCATATTATAATGAGCATTAGTCAGGACCAATTATATGAAGACAGGTTGAAAATGGGTGAAGTCGTCCTTTAAGTTACAACACCCATTTTGTCATATCTGTTCTGCGCAAAGTTTGTTTACAAAGCCTAAAAGGCAAAGAGAAATTAAATTTTCATTAATAGGTTACAATGTTCACTTCCAAAAACACATTTAATTCATTATTGATCGCAATTATTTGTATGACAATTAATCGTCAACTAAAATGTCATGATCATGACAGCCCTACCGCGGCTTCCCTCTTGCTCATTCTGTGTCTTCCAGAAGTCATTCCCCTGGTCTTTAACGGTGTAATTACCACATTAAAGTGCCAGTCATACGGGCTAACGTCTATTCTGCGTTCTAATAACATTGCTGGTGACATGTCCATTCAGTGCTCCTTCCCTCATTGTCAGTCAGTGAATACTCAATGGCTGTTCATTTGGATTCCGTATTCTTTAGTCATCCTCGTAGACTTGAAATCGTGCCGTCCAGAGGCCAGCCTCAACGACGCACAGACTGCATGGTCCTCTCTCTGTAATTATCGACAATTACCAATTCCACTGTGACGGCTTTGGACTGGAGGCCAACTGACCTGCCATGTCAGATTGACAAGGTGTTTCGTAGCCGTCAGAGGAGCTTGTGAGGTCTTTACGAAGGAGCCACGGACGCGGGCAGAAAGCCGACACTTGAGGCTTACCCTTCTTCCACTAGTGTGGAACGGGTTCCGTTCTGGTTGGCGCGCCTAATCTAGAACCGCTGTGGAACATGACCAGAAGATTTGTAACCCAGAATTTATGGCAGGGGAAGGTGATTGACAAATAGGACCATCCATCCCTCCCTCGTTCAACAAATGAATATCTTTGGGACGCCCTTGAACAAAGCACGCTCCAATGGAGCTGATCAGCGCAAAGTTGGCTTTGCACATTGTTAGTCACAAGTCAGATGAGAGTTATTTGTTTCTCCATCATAGTTGGCTTGTAATTTCGCCAGAGATAGAAAGTTTTCATTTTTCATGATAGGGAGCACTCATTTTGGTTCATGATGAACCAAAATGGTTTTTCAGAGCAAATTAGCCTATGAACGAGCCGAGCGACCATCGTGTGCCTCTTTATACTTCTTCATAGCTAGCGGCACAAAGGCATGTGTAAGTCTATTGGTTGTCCCCTTGGGGAAGATGGATCCATCATTACCCCTCCTAATAAACCTTGTTGTAAAACCTTGAACAAAATGCAGGACGCTGAATGAACATAACCGAGCGCTCCCCCCCCCCAAAAAAATATTGCTCGGGAATGGTTAGGATGCTTCCTGAACAGAGAAAGAAGATTCCCCATCAGACTTCACCCTGTGGTGACTCCAGGTTCACAGCATCACACAGGGGAAGTGTTGCAGCGGCTAAATTTAACACACAATGCCTGCCGTTTGTCACCAGTGACAAATGACCCCTTATCTACAGGCCTGTTGTTTTGTTGTTGCTGACTAATGTTCCTGACACTCCGCTCGTCTCCTGAGCCTTCCGCCTGACACACTGCTAACTGGCATGTACCGTAAAAAAACACAAACACACACACACACACACACACACACACACACACACACACACACACACACACACACACACACACACACACACACACACACACACACACACACACACACACACACACACACACACACACACACACACACACACACACACACACACACACACGTAAGTGAAAGGCCTCATGCACATAGCAGTTGCTCAATGAGCATATTAAAAATAAAACTTTCTTTAGAGTTGAAAGTTCAATTTATAGTATAAATAACCATCACCCATCTCTCCGCCTTCGCCAATGTCTATGTCTCCTTTGTACATGTGTCACGGTTCCAAAAGTCAAGCAAGTTTTAAAAACACTTTTACAAATAAACATGTGAGTTATGTTAATTTCCATCAGATGATCTGATGTGAATAAATGGTCTATCGGAATGGAGAACGCAGTTCCACCAAACACACATTACAGATCAAAATGATTAGGAATATTATTTATCCAGCAAAAGTGTTTCCATCTGTTTATCGCATTAATTCCTTCCAACGAAAACGTCCCCACCTCAGGCGAGTGTAAAAGCCCTTTCATCACACATGAGGATTATTTGATGTGTTTCCATTCAGCTTCAGCGGGCCTCGTGCATCAGAATTCACAGAGACACCGCCGCATCTCATAAACACACCAGCGCTGCCCGGCACTCTCGTCCAATGACAGCCTTTCCCCGTTCCGCTCGCTAATCAAGACGGACGCGCGCTAAGAGCGAGAGACCGAGCGGCCTTTCTCCTCTGCGAATGCCCCCTTCTCCTCCGCCAGCCAGCACCACCCCTTGGCTTTAAACGGTTCGACCTCGGAGCCCCTGTCGACGGGTTCTGATGAAAGCGACATGTGTTTCTTTCGAGGGCCTCCGTGTTTATTTGACTTCCATACTTGCATTACGGGCCGAGTAAACACATCCACCCCCACTGCATCCCCCCCCCCCCCCCCCCCCTCACCCACTCCCACCCTGCTCCCACCCCACAGATCACTTTCGCTGCTGCAAACCTCCAAATGCTGAAACGGTGCTTAACCACTTAGACCCCATACACTTTGTTGACCGGGGTCCCCCGGGGCTCCATACTTTAGTCCCCTCCTTTCGTCACCGTACTCCAAATCTCGTCAATGCGTTGCATTGCGATGGATTGTGAGCTTGCAGATCG
>NC_137618.1:30441011-30463511 GCF_963280865.1 Gymnoscopelus braueri
TCCTATGGTGCTACTGCTATGTATTCAACAACAAGGTTCCATTATTGTCCATGAAATAAAACGCTATTATCACAGGAAGCACACATCCTATATGTTCAGTCTGGCCATCCTCTGCCTGTGCCAGCATGTCATTTATAGCACCATTTGAAGATACTTTATGCTATGAATGAGTGTGTATGGGGGATGGGATATGATGACCATAATCATCACTGAGGCTCTTTGTGATTGGCTATAGCAGCTTCTCAGTCAGCTGCGTCTGTCGGGGCCAAAGGGCCCCTGACAGGGGGCGCTGTTTGAAGTTTGGAACTTAATCCAGACAATTGTATTTACTGTATATCTACTGTCACCCTGTATGGACATCAGCTAATCAGGCCCTCACATGTGTGTGCGTGTGTGTTTGTGTGCACGTGTGTGTGTGTGTGTGTGTGTGTGTGTGTGTGTGTGTGTGTGTGTGTGTGTGTGTGTGTGTGTGTGTGTGTGTGTGTGTGTGTGTGTCAGGGGGGGAGGGGGGGGGGCTCAAGATGATAAATCGGAGTTTGACCAGGTACCTGATTAGACTGAAACCTCATCAGTCTTCACGCGTGCACGCTCGCGCGCGCACACACACAAACAAACACACACACACACACACACACACACACGCACACAGTGCGTGTGCTAGTGTGTGTGTGTGTGTGCTAGTTTCTCACTAGCCTCCTGTTCCTCCTGAACACTGGAAACCAGCACAGCTTAACTGGAGCACAGCTGACCCTGGGTCTGTAACTGAGCAGACCTCAGGACAATTAGGAGAGGTGATGGATCACACGGCTGGTGGGTTCAGAGAGTAGGGCTATCACCATTTTGTTTTGTATTTCTTTTACATTTTGGAGAAAAGGTTCTATATTTCAATACAGCAATGCATTAATATTAAAAATTAAATGTACTTCATAAGTTGTACTTTTGAATACTTGAATACATTTTGTCCACCACTAGTGACTCCTTCAGGAGGCTGTGTGTTCTGCTCTCCTGGAAGCCCATAAATCCTACTGTCGCCACTCACATGCTATGTGTGTTTGTTCTTTTCAACGCAGTCAAATCCTCCGTTTTAATTGAACTGTCAGGGTGTAAAAATGCACCCAAACGGACTAAACAAATGCAGACTGTGCATGATTAAACACACACTGAGAGTTTTTTTTTCTTAGTTTTTTTACTACAGTAACAAGCCGTCTCCCCCGCCACCACTTTACACTGCATGGCTGCTTACCCAGAGTGCACTGCTGGGAAACTCACAGCCTCAGTGTGTGTGTGTGTGTGTGTGTGTGTGTGTGTGTGTGTGTGTGTGTGTGTGTGTGTGTGTGTGTGTGTGTGTGTGTGTGTGTGTGTGTGTGTGTGTGTGTGTGTGTGTGTGTGTAGTTAGGATCCAAGCCAACTTTTCCTCCTGGAATTTCCTGTCTCAATCAAGCGCACCCCTTAATCTCTCCTCCTCCTCCTCCTCCTCCTCCTCCTCCTCTCTTGCTCACTCTTTCTCTACTCTCTCTGCCCACCCTCCCTCTCTCTCTCTTTCCCCTCTCTTTCTCCCCTCTCTGCCCCCCCTCCCTCCTTCCCTCCCTCTCTGTGCATTTCTCAGTACATTATATTACTGCTCTGAAAAATTAGTCCTCTCAACTCAACACTGAAACAGTGTTGCCAAATTTTGCGAGAGAAACAAGCAACTAGGTCTACGAAAATTAGCCCAAAATAAGCAACTAGGGCCGTTCAGTCAAGCGTTATTGTCTAATGTTGTTTAAAGAGCAGTGGTTCTCAAACATTTACATGTCAAGGACCCCCAAATGAATATGTGTTGGTCACGTATCCCTATCGGAAAATGTTTTGTGCCAAGGACCCCCCCATACAAGATTTATGTTGTTAAAATGTTTCAAAAACATTCAAGAGTTTTTCCCCCAAAAAAGTTCGAAAATAGCAGATGTAGGGTTAAAGTGGTTAAACTGAAACAACCACACTTTAGAAACAAGCCCAAATAACCGCAACCCACAACTTCCAAAATGTACAAGCGACATTACAGAAAAACAAGCCCCGAAGTCGCTTGTAATAAGCAGACTTGGCAACGCTGCACTGAACCCAGAGAGAGAGAGTAGAGAGGACAGAGATGAGGGAGGGAGAGGTGGAGAGAGAGGACAGCTTCCTCTCTGAGAGCAGTGAGACAGGTTCTCTGTTCACCTGTCTGTCATCAGCCACCCAGCCAATCAGCACCGCTCCCCATCTGATATGGTTATTATGGGAGTCCAATCACAATCTCTGGTACAAGGCTGTCCAATCTGAAGTGCTGTTACAAAGTAGTGTGTGTGTGTGTGTGTGTGTGTGTGTGTGTGTGTGTGTGTGTGTGTGTGTGTGTGTGTGTGTGTGTGTGTGTGTGTGTGTGTGCATACGAGTGCGTGTGTGCGTGCGTGCGTGACTAATGGGTTGAGAACTCCAGCGTTCAGTGTAAATTCAGAGAAGAATTCATTCATTAAGCCATTGTTTGATCCAATTCCAGGCTTCCTGACCTACTCCTTGACCTCCCCCCCACACACACACACAGAGTAGTGTCAAGCAGGGTGAATACACACAAAGCTTCAACTTCTGTCGACACTCTTGAAACAAAGCTCACACTCTCAGCTTGTCCTCATGGCTTTTATAATACACAACTTGACTTAGTTCTCTCTCTCTCTCTCTCTCTCTCTCTCTCTCTCTCTCTCTCTCTCTCTCTCTCTCTCTCTTCTCCTCTCTCTCTCTCTCTCTCTCTCTCTCTCTCTCTCTCTCTCTCTCTCTCTCTCTCTCTCTCTCTCTCTCTCTCTTCTCTCTCTCCTCTCTCTCTCTCTCTCTCTCTCTCTCTCTCTCTCTCTCTCTCTCTCTCTCTCTCTCAGAGGGTTGGCTGAGTTCCAGCAACAGTCAGACATCTTGACACAAACACTAAGCTGTGTTTGTGAGACGAGAAAAGACAAGAAGAGCGAGAGAGATAGAGGACGAGTGAGAGGAAAATAAAGAGAGAGAGAGAGAGAGAAAGAGGGGGGGGGTCGGGGTTGAACGAAAGACATTAATTGTCACCATGAAGCCTGATTTACACTTTGTCGTACGACGGTGTAAATCGTCTATTTTCGGTGGCCGACAGTGACAAAGCATAAATTAGCCATGAGGTGTTTCAACATATCTATATGGCCGGCCTCTGGTCAGACTAAATTAAATACATGCATTTCCTTTTAGGAAATGTACACTGTCTGATATGTTACCGTTGATATTTATGTTTGATAATATCACAATTTAACAATTTAATAAAAAGAATCATGTAACCACATTAACCCTGGCATCTCCCAATGTGCCACGACGTGTTGTGAGCTTGTAGATTTTCACAAATTGTCGCACAAAGAGGTATAGGGCTTGTTAAGAAAATGCTCCATGCCCTTTATTTTTTTTGTATTACAACAAATCGACAGTGGTGTAAAGTAACTAAGTACTTTTTACTCAAGTACTGTACTTAAGTACAGTTTTTAGGTATTTTTTACTTTACTGGAGTACTTCCAATTTTCTGTACATTTACTTCTACTCCACTACATCTCAGATTTGAAAACTTTAGTTACTAGTTACTTTGTAGATTTTGATTATTATTACAAAACATACAGTAACCACTTCAGCCCTATATACATTTCGGCCATTTGAAAATAGCCGATCTACAAGCTCAATGCGTCGCATTGTGAGCTTGTAGTTCTGCTATTTTCAAAAGATTTTTTTTTTAAACTTGGAAAAACTTGGGACATTCTGCATAACGTCTACTTTTACTTTTGGTACTTAAAGTACATTTTCATACCAATACTTTTGCACTTTTATTCAAGTAAATTTTCTATTCCGGACTTTTACTTGTAACAGAATATTTCTACATTTCAGTATTGTTACTTTAGTAAAAAATGTGAGTACTTTTTCCACCACTACAAATGGAACCCTACTGGACTCACGGTCGAAGCAGGCATCCCCTCGGGTCCTAAGAGGACGAGCGAGGGGAGGCCACGAACCAATCCCAGTGACAATAGCCTCAATCAGGGTTAAGTAGCAGTAATGCCTGTCTTTATGTCTGGGATCCTCTGAAAAAACTACGCGGAGCATTCCAGCGCGGCCCGCAGGCCCGGAGTCTTGTTACGCCTTGTTTTCACAGGAACTCAGCGCCGGAGGACAAAGTAACACATCTCTAACAACAAAAGGTGTTTTAAGAAGAAAATGGGACTTTTACGCTGAGACCCGGCGGCTCCATGGGCTTAGCCGTGTGACGGCTGACGGTCCGAATGAGCGACATGGAGGGATTTCAGAGCAAATCCTAGGAATGCTGACTCATAGAAACCTCCTTGAAAAGCTTCATCACAACCAAGCATTCAATATTAATTAGGTTGTGGTTTTGTTGCTGCATTCAGACCTCCATGCTTCCTACTCATGTTGATTCTGTCGTTCCACAGAACTCCTCTCAGATAGAGGTTAACCCTAGGTTCTTACTAAACCAATGCTTAGTTGATCAGCGTTGAATCAGTACTTGGCCCACTCTTTTTCCCCCCTTCTACACCATTCCCCATTACACCATTTCTATACCGAAATTAGCCGATTTACACTGAGTGACAAAGAGTGAGAGAGAGAGAGGAAATTAACAGTATAATACTTTTTTGTCCACAAATTCGTTTCGATTGGGCATATACTTCGTTGTGCGCGGTATCGCGTACCGAAAATAGCCGATCTACAAGCTCACAACGTTGTGAGCTTGTAGATCGGCTATAATTCCATGTGCGCGACACAGCGCTCAATTAGGTATAATCAAGCTTTACTGGAGATGTGGTGTACGGCATGGATTTCTACAGAAGGCGATTCTTTCAACATAAAATGCTGCATTCAAGTTCAGGAGAGTAAGAAAGGTTCTCTTACAGCACTTTTTAACAGCGGGCGACTCTCGGGCGATCCCGGGCGACATCGTCCAAAAGATAAAGAAAATCCATCTTTCATCGCCCCCCCGCCCACTTCGCCCTATCGCCAGTAGTCGCCGGCTCTCATAGACATATAATGCACTTCCGGAAAATACTATCCTGATCGCCCGCTGATCGCCCGCTGTTAAAACGCACCGTTAGGCTTGAATGCTGCCTTCGAGAGGGATGGCATTTGAGTTTCTTTCACCATAATAATAAAATGCTGCGTCCATGGTCTGGAGAGGGCACTTTTTTACCGACGGGTAAAGGGGCAGGGGTTCGAGCCCCCTTTCATGTCTATGTGTGCACGTGCCTGCTGAAGCTCATTAGCACAATAAATCCCCCTGCCAAGCGGAGATTCACTCTTATCTGAGCAGCAGATGTGCGGCCTCCCACACAGGAGACCCGGGTTCGAATCCCGGGGTAGGACATAAAACTTACGGATTGTGGCTTTAAAATATGTTCTCGCTAAGCTTTGACTTTTGACCCTGTCGCTCCAAGTTCACCCGAGGCTTGATGAACCACGGACAGCCAACCAGCTATTATAGGAATGAACCCCAAGGAGATGGGATCGACGTGTTGTGAGCTCGCACTGTAGATCGCTATTTTCGTTATCCGTCCCACGACGAAGTATACAGGACTTAAGTCTTAAGTGGTTAACATCCCTTTAGTTTGTTTTTCCCTGATCATTAAAACATGTCGAGATGCAGCTGCCTGTTGTTGCACTGTTTAAACGGAGCTCCGCTCATCCACCCTAAACATCTAAAGACTTGAACTCTAAAGCCTGTGTACTCAGACGCTGTAATAGCAGTAATTAATGCATATCTGCTGTGCGCTTCTAATGAGACCCGTTTTCCCTGAAGCCAGCAGACCTTTTGAAAACGGCAGGAAATGCTTCATTTACACATTCTTTGTCCCTCGTATAAAAGGAACGCAACTCATTGTTGTGTGTTACAATAAAAGACTTTGCGTTGGTCTTATTAGACGGGGCAGACCGTTAAAATGGACCTGCACTCTCTCAGCGCCCGATCTGCCTCTGACAGACTGGAAGGTTCCCATTACAGCGGCATTATGGGAACTGTAAAACGCTGTTATTGCACCTCCCGCTGTGAGGCGGGCATGGAGCCTATCACGGAACGCCGCACTATACTGTACACAAACACATTCCGTCAACTATCACGCAATCACAAGAGATGCTTTGTCCACTGATATATATCTGATGCTTGTACTCCTTATACCATTGGTTGATTGTAATGTCGCTGATCTAGGATCTGAACCTTGTAATCCTTACTATTGGTTGACTGTCTCTCTCACTGCTTTTTATTTCAATCAATTTCAGTTTTCCGGTTAAGAAGCTTTGAAGTTTATAATTGAAGCTTTTGTTCCTTTACTGATTTCTTTCCATCTCTCTCTCTCTCTCCCCCAGGTGCTCATCATGTCTTCCCTACCTTCCACACGCCCATCCCCATCGACATGCGACACCATGAGGGGCGGTACCATTACGAGCCACACCCTCTCCACATGCATGGGTAAGTCCTAACAGGCGCTTCGGTCACTTGTCATGACAACTGTCACCTTTGCTTATTCCACTCTACGGAGCCGTCTTGTACCCTGTAAGTAGCCCATGTGGCCCAGAGGTCAGGAGCCTATCTCCTGTTTCCGTAGCGTGATGCGGCTTGATGTGCAAGTATACCCCCTGGACATGACGCCAGTATGTCACAGGGACTTCCTCCAATCCAACCCTCCTTGATGCTGAGTGCCAAGCAGAGAGGTATCGGGTCCCGTTTCTATAGTCTTTGGTATAACTTTCCTGGGGATTGAACCCTGATCTCCCAGTCACTCAGGGCGGACATTCTAACCACAAGGCAACTGAGCTGGTGTACCCTGTAGAAAGACAGCCGCAGCAGCAACGACAATAACAGCAGCAATAATAATAATACCATTGTAAAGTGCTTCCTCCTATCAATTATTTATACTTGAACAAATCCAGAACCTTGGATTTGTTCATGTTCTTCTATCTTCACTAAAAAAAGAAAATTTATATTGTCACAATATGCTATCAAGGTATTTGGTCCAAAGTTATTGTGATATTTCATTAGTAGCAGGGCCGGATTACCCATAGGCCGTTGGGGGCGAGTGCCCTGGGGCACCAGCCAATGGGGGCACCCAATTATTTATTTATTTTTTAATAAGAATTAAATAACATAACCTTAACATAACCCTAACCCTAAAACCGAAATAAAGTAACCAAAAACCGAAAAGAAACTAACAAAATCCGCCAATTTTTCTAGCGAGTGCACGATTTCGGCGCCCGTGCGCTTTGGGGGGCACCTCAACTTGAGGTCGCCCTGGGGCACCACATAGTGCTAATCCGGCCCTGATTAGTAGTTAAAAGAGAGATGAGAGAAAGAGAGATGCAGCTGAGAGAGAGAGAGATATGTGTGTTAACATTTCCTGTCCTATCTAGTTGTGGTGTGAGGTCCTGCAGAGCTTCTGGCATGGTTCACAATGGAGCAGCTCTCTGCCAACAAAACAGAGAAACTCCTCTGACGACCCAAACAATAAATCCTCTGCTGCAGAAAGAGGAGAACAGTGCACTGGTTAAAAGGAAAAGTCAGTGTAGACGTAAAAAAAAAAAACATGAAACTTTAGAGAGTCCACTGTTGCGTTAAAAACGTTTACAGTCAAGTTGGCTTCAAAAGTATTTAAGTATTCAAATACTATACAGTATCGCAGAACAACACCTTTGAAGTGCAACACATTGGTAATGGGAGCACTTTCCAGGCAGATAAGTGGCGCTTTTACACTGTACGGTACCAGTTCAACTCGACTCGACTTTTACGGTATTCCATCTGGCAAAGATTGTGTACCTCCGTCAAGGTTCCAAGCAAGATGAGGTGATACCAAATGGTGACGTGAATACACCGCAGACAGGTTAGAAAGGCCAGAGGAGTAGGAAACGGTGCGTGGATATATAGTGTAAATGTGCGAATTACCGGATATGGAAGGTGGGATCTAGACCGTATCCACAGGTACTGCGGAAAGGTCTGGTAACGTGAGGTTAGAGAGTAGAGGAGCTTGGAGGGAGGACACACCAGTGGATCCTATGTGGAGCCTTTTCGTCAGAACGAGTGATGTGTTTAGCTACTGTAAACTGCAGATGAACGTCTCCTCGGGCTATGGGATTTAAACTCTGCACTCTCCAGGAGTGTCAAAACCTTTTTAACCACTTAAAACCGGAGTCCCCTAGGGGTCTATACTAGAACCTCTATTTTGCCCCCTCTACACCAAATCTCTTAGCCAAAAAAATTGCTGATCTATGAGCTCACAATGCGTTGCAACGCAACGGGTCGTGAGCATGTAGATCGGCTATTTCACCGAATGTTGGCCTCAAAATCGGGACGCTGGGGTCATGTGGTTTAACCAGCCGATGTAAATGTGAAATTAATCAAAATTGAGCAACTGCATGCCTTATTTCTCACGTAAAATGAAGTCAGTTTCCACAGAGAGAGAGAGAGATAGAGAGACAGAGAGAGTTAAGTCTTTGTGCTTCAGCCCATCAAACCACAACCCCACAGGAAGAAGCAGTAGATTTTTATGAGAGGTTATAATACCATTCTATTGTAAAACCTCTGAGCCGTTGCACAGTAAAATAGACCCAGATACAGATTCGGAACCATGTGGTGCCCCTCAGGACTGTGTAAGCATACTTCATAGTGCCCTGCTCAAGGGCACGGTGGCAGCGGGACGTTGACGTCATTTCAAATGGGTTTACGGAGCCCAGGGTTTGAACCCAGCAACCCGCGGGATGCTAGGTAGTGACCTCAGCCTAGCGGTCTGTGCGTGTCACATGGTATTTAGCATGCCAGAGAAAGAGGGAGAGAGTGAGAGGGGGAGAGAGGGGAGGGAGAGAAGGGGATGGAGAGAGAAATTAAGGGGGAGAAAGGGGAGAGAGAGAAGGGGAGAGGGGGATGGAGAGAGAGAAATGAAGGGGGAGAGGGGGGAGAAAGAGAGAGAGAGAGGGAGGGGAGAACTGGGGAGAGAAATCAGAAATGGGAGGAGGGGGAGTGAGAAGGGAAGGGAGAGAAATAAATGTAGGGAGAGAGAGTGAGAGAAATGGAGAGGGAGAGAGAAGGAGGCAGGGGGAGGGGCAGAGAGACGGAGGGAGAGAGACAAAGAGAGAGAGAGAGAGAGAGACGGATAGAGAGATAGAGGAGTGAATGAAAGTTATGAGCATTCATGGGTTCAACAGTAAAGTTTGTCGTTATGTTATAGTCGGGCGTTCTCAGAGCAAAGCCACAATCCAGGGAAGCAGGCCGCTGTGCCAGTGTGTGTCTGATGGGTAATTAGCATCCGAAATCCAGCCTTCCGTTCCCGCAACCTCAAACAACAACGCAAATATGGATGAGGGGAAAACACAGCCCTCCGCTGGCTCATTTCGCGGTTAACTTTTTTTTTTGTTTCTCGTGCTTTTCGAGGGAGGCAGTTGGACGGTGGTGAGACTGCAGAGTTGGCTGCTGGAAAGCTGAAGCCGAAAATAGCCAATCTACAAGCTCACAATGTGTCAGCGCTGCGACGCTTTGTGAGCTTGTAAATTGGCTATTTTAGTACGCAACATTGGTGCGCAAATACGTATAAATCAGGCTTGAGATGAGATAAGCTCATGGTTTCCCTGTGTGGCAGAAGCCTGTGGTTCCCCTCCGGCAGACAGTCAGACTGGTGGCCGACCCCCTGAGGCGGGAATGTGTTGATTAAATGGGTTGTTATACACAGCAGACATTTGGTTTGTTGGTTGTTTTTTTAACATCATTGGTTTGGTTTGGCTAAGTAACACGGAAGGATAACAGCGGGTGGGAGTGTGTGTGTGTGTGTGTGTGTGTGTGTGTGTGTGTGTGTGTGTGTGTGTGTGTGTGTGTGTGTTTATTTGCAGTGTTGGGGTGTAGCTTAGTAGCAGAACTTCAAGGTTAGCTATACTTTCCAGTATTGGATGTGTTTCCAGTGTGCGCGGTATTTGAACTATTTACTAAATCTAATTATTATCTATTTTTTCCATCAATTATCTGAGTGTCTTGACAAAAAAAAAAAAAAAGCTATTTATCAACCCCCAGCAGGAGGAATGGAGTATTATGTGAGTCATTTGTGTCACTATTATGTGGTAATGCAGCTGAAGGAGATATATACAGTATGAAGCAGAGATATTATATATATATATATATATATATATATATATATATATATAGGCTACACACACACACACAGAGTAATATCCTTGATATTGCTGACTTATACAGAAATTGGTTTTGAATGGACCCTTCGCTAAACCCCACCCCAAAAGCGATTGTCCAATGCCAGCTTAGCAACCGTTGTTAGCCTGGCATAGGTCTGGCAAGCTTTCATCACCTGACATAGCTCTGTCAATGTTATTTCGCCCGCACACACACAATCATTTGCAACATAATAGCAAGAATAGGAATACCACGATAACGCAATGGTGACTATGAACCACGTACCCAACCCCGTTGGAGGCTGCTTTTCCCAAGCTGAAATCTGCACTTAAACTGCAAGGCTGCATGGCTGTGTTGTTGAACACATACACAGCTTAATGTCAGGAAAGTTACACGACACGACTCACTCGCCCAGGTGCTGTCAATAATAGGCTACTAATCACCGTAATCGTAACAAAATTCAGAATCACAGCGCTGCCTGTTTCGGATTCCGCACGTTAAAGTATATTAATTCATTTGTTCGTCTATTTATTAACTGCTAATGCAGTCTTACCCTGCGGTACATGAAAACTCATGTTACAGTCATGGATCAACTTCAACCTGGTGTTTGCACTTTCTCCATTTACGGTCCGTGCATCTATATAAACGTTCAGATTTCAAATATAAAGTGCTTACCCCATGGCCACGGATGTTACAATTATGCACGGGACTCTCAAAAGTACCCGTATATTCTGTATTGTTCAATAAAAAGCATTTTAATCCGATCAGTGGCCATTTTCTCATAATGTATCAGAGTGCAATACACCTATGAACCAATAGGGTCGCTCAGTTGAAAGCGTATGGAGAAAATGGCCACCGATCAGATTATTTTTATTGAACAATGCGGATGATACGGGTACTTCTGAGAGCCTGTACATAAATGTAACATCCGTGGCCATGGGATAAGCACTTTATATTTGAAATATGAACGTTTATGTAGATGTACGGGGCCATAAATGGAGAACGTGCAAACACCAGGTTGAAGTTCATCCATGACGGCCGTGACAGTCGACCGTCGTGTATCCATGGCTATTACTCCCTCTAACATTTCCCATGTTTTTAGTTTATTGAAATAATGTCATGCACATTTGTCCAGTGCATAGCCTACTGCAGGCCTTGTTGACTAGATTTAGAAGAGATTTTGAAGCTCTTGCTCCTGAAATGATCGATTATTTTTAAGGGGAAAATCCATCATTTAACATGCAAGTCAATGGGTGAGAAGCAGAGTTTGCCAGGCGCTGCCAGGCCTGGGTGTGACTAACTTCGCACCACCAGTCACAGAGTGGAGTGGGTGGGGCTTAGCGAAGGGTCCATTACAATTGCATTATGTCTTCCATTGGAATCAACATTCATTAGTAGAAATGTTAGTAAGCACAGCTATTTCCAGCGTATAGTAATTGGTAGCTTAGCTTAACTACATTTTCAGAATAGCTTCTCCCCTCCCCAACACAGTTTATCTGTGTGTACAGAGAGCTTGTGTCGTTGTGTATGTGCATCTGTATATGAATATGTGTATCCAGCGTGCTGATTGGACAGGGGTGTTGTTGTCTTTGGGTTGGCTGTCTTGGCTGATGGGTGGGTCTCTGGTCTTGGCTGACTGACTTACTGCCAGGAATGTTCTTCATGAGCGAACCAGGGACCCATCAATCTGACGCTGCTATGTCGCAAATCAATATCCCTCACCCCCCAAAAAACAGAACACAGTTCACATGGTCGTCATGTCATTCTCTCATGCTAAAAAACTAAAAAGAAAACACATTCCTTACGGTAAAGTATGGGACAGCCATAGAGACCAGTAATAGATAATTACCCTATGTACAATCCCGGCTCATTAAAGTAGATTACAGCTGTCCCATAGAGTTTCCTTTGCAGAAACTCCAAATAACTCCCACCTTAAACCACACCTTAGCATATCAAGATGAAACGAATACAAACAAAACATACTCTCTCGCCATGCTTTCGGCCTGGCAGAGACAATAAAGAGTGGTGCTGAACAAGAGAGAGAGAGTGAGTGAGTGAGTGAGTGAGTGAGTGAGTGAGTGAGTGAGTGAGTGAGTGTGTGTGTGTGTGTGTGTGTGTGTGTGTGTAGGTAAACAGAGAGAGAGTTGTACAGTATCAAACTGTGACAATGTTACAATTACAATTTAGGATTTCATCAGATGCTCTTATCCAATTGGAAATACTCCAGTAAAGTAAAAACACCTCAAAATTGTACTTAAGTACAGTACTTAAGTAAATGTACTTAGTTACTTTACACCACTGAGAGCAACATATGCATTGTGCAAGATCAGAGTACATACTATAATATAGCAAACAGTATATGTCTTTCTAAATACATGTGAAGAAGTAACCCAACATACATCTGCCTAGTATAACATCTATCAAAACAGGCAACAAGAAGTGATACAAGGAATGAGGAGTGCTAGGGGGTGAGGTAGAGTCAGACAGCAGTGGGAGATGGGGAGTTAAGTCTGCAGTCCTGACCAAATCCACCGTGTCCTTCCTGATCAGGACCCCAAAACAACTATAGTCAGGCTCTCAGCTGGGCCCCATGAGGGCCATGCAGGATGATTTATCTCAGCCCGGCCCCTGAGGGCCAGCCTGGTGATTCATCTCCATCACTGCGCCTACCCAGGACTACAGACAGAGAGAGAGAGAGGGTGTCATAATTCACCCAACGCCCAGAAAAGAGACAGCATGCCAGAGAGGCAAATACTAACTTGTTAAGTTGGCTAGGAAGGCAGGCAGACAGATAGACAAATTGATTATGAGTCAGATTAACTGCCAGTGCCTATACATTATCAGCCTATCAGAAATACAGGCAGATAGGATAGGCAGACAGGCAGATAGTGTAAGCGTACGTACTACAGACAGACAGGCAGATATGTAGTCCCTCAAATAAACAGTCAGGCAGAACCAAATCAAATTGATCATTCAGACCAGTGGTTTACAATCTTTTTCATATCAAGGTCCATTATGTATTCGCCATTTGAACCACGGACCACCATTTGATGACATTTAGCCTCTCAGACCAAAAAACTATATTTTGTTATCGTTGGATAAGAGTTTGTCAAAATAACAATTCCTCTACATTCTCTAATTGTGTAGACTTCTTGTAAATTAAGTAATGCAGATGTTTAACAATAATTTAACTCTAGACAGCGTAAAATGTTACGCTCTCAAGAGTTAAAGATCTATAACGGCCCATTTGGTTACCAACTCTACATCATTTAGCTGGGGACCACCTGGAGACCCCTCAAGGAACACTGGTGGTCCCCGGACCACCAATTCAGACCATCAAAAAGGACTGCCAGGTCTTCATGGCTTGATCATCTATCTATCTATATCTACCTACTGTACATAAATGGAAAGTTACAGTACAGTACAGCACATTAAGTTCAAACCAATCTTTAACTGTGTGAATAAGACCTGACCCTGATTAGTAGATGATCTGGGTGATGTTTACATGATACACTCATCCATGCTGTAATTGTGGTGTGTTGTTTATTCTGGTACGTAAGGCCTCCTTCAGTGTCTGTATAGTTGTGGTGTGTTGTATGGTATGTACTATAGTATGTTGGTGTGTACTTCCTGACTCACACACTGACTCAACAAGCTCTGCCCTGTCCACAATCAGACCGTAACAATGGATCACAGAGTTATAATCATACAGTACTGAGCAGCCAAGCAAACAGCAATTACCTCCTGGAAACATGGACTCTTGCTTCCACCAGCTCTCTTCATTCTTTCTCTCTCTCTCTCTCTCTCTCTCTCTCCCCCCCCCCTCTCTCGCTCTTTCTCTCAAATAGTATAATAATGTCTCTGCTTGTCATCTGTACCCAACTAAATTGATTTAAAATCATCTATAATCATTCCTCTATACTTGTCATCTGTACCAAGCTAGTTCCACTAATCAGCGACTCCCTCAGGTAAACTTTGCACAGAGCTACATCAGCTATGATGGTGGGCACTTAACAGACCTCCCGCTGAGCACTGCCCAACACCTCTGTAACTAAAACCACTAAGGAAACACACTCACACTCACACACACGCACACACACACACACACACACACACATATGCACGCACACTTCAAGTAACATCTTGTCAGGGAGAGGGCGGTTCGACAAGGCCTTCAATAATGGTACCTGTCACGGAGGACTGCTATTTGCTGCCTCCTGTCAGGCAACGGCAATAAATTTCACCTTATTATCACAGCCTCAAAACATGCACTCACTGCTCACCTACGCTGCTGTGTGTTGACATGTCAGGCTGCCCCCGGGGCTGCTGGGTATATGGGATTAACAACACACTGTTTTGTTGCTTTGAAAGGGGAGCAATGCCATACATTGTCATTTGGAGAATATAATTAGAAGGTACTGTATGTACATTTTTTTAACAGAAATATATCATTCTGATGGCCATATCAATGAAATACTGCCTAGTCCATTGATAAAAGTAGTTCCCGTACCAAAAATATATTACGGCTTTATTATGTCAGATACACTATCATTGGAATGCAAATATGAACTAGTTCTAATCCTCCTAGAATTTAAACTACAATGGTTGTGGAGGGCATATCTCCGCCAGGCCGGGTGGGCTACCCATACTGATGATGTCAATCTTGTCCAACTATGGAGTTCCACACTGCTCCAGACTGGCTTCCAACTATGGGACGTTCATCCTATAGCCTGAAGGGATGGGGCGTCGGAGGTTATAAATTCATTCATTTTGACAAAATACTCAGATTGAGTTCCCTGGCTAGCTGGCAGCATGCACAAGAGATTTGACACTGATCCATGTAGTAGTTCAGTGTAGTTTGCGGTTAGCCACGGACAGACACACAAACAGGAGCGAACACATGATCTCGCCCCTGCCTTTAGCCTGGCAGAGATGATTAACTCATTCAGTGCCAATGAATTAGAAAAATAATTGCGAACTGTGCCAGCAATTTTTCAATTTTCTCATACCTTTTTCAAGTAGTCACAGAATATTTATCTCCAGTATAATCGATGTGTGGTTTCACAAATGTCAACGAGGTCATTGGACCTTGTTGACATTAATTGTCTGGCTTTTGAAAATAACATAATAACATTGAAAAATACATAGTAAAAAAAAAGTGCTCAGGAGCCGAGATACAGCCTTTTTCAGTAATAAGTTAAACAAGAAGTGAATGGAGCAGCACATTTTCAAATGATGATATATCTTGGGTTCTGAACGTTTTTTTTACATTTTTTTCAAAAACACGTCAAACACGTCATTGGCACGTTGCGCCATTGCGGTAAAACACGTGAAACACGTCAATGGCACTCAATGAGATTAAGACAAACATCTACAGTATGAAGCAAACATTTTCAAGATTTGATAAGATGTTTTCTCTGGTCTGAGAGGAAAGAGACTAAAGTCTGGGATTAGAACTAATTTAGCTGTTCCTTAACTGGGAAACATTCCACAGCATGACAATAACAGTGCACTGCGTGTGTGTGTGTGTGTGTGTGTGTGTGTGTGTGTGTGTGTGTGTGTGTGTGTGTGTGTGTGTGTGTGTGTGTGTTCGCCTGTTCCTTCTCATTTCTGTCATTCTGACACGGAACTAAAATAAAATAAACAACACTAAAATGAACCACTGTAAACTGAACTGAAGAGAAGAGAACAGAATTGATCTGACTTGAACTAAACTATCCAGAACAGAACAGAACTGTACTTAATGATATGCATTGGTGGACACTGGACAGTAATGAAGACCATTAGTTGAGTACGGTACTTAAGTACATTTATGTACTTAAGTATTTGTACTTCACTTGAGTATTTGTATTTTTGGATACTTATGACTTTCACGCCACTACATTTCTAGGAAGGGAGAAAGTACATTATGAAATTAACCACTTAAGCCCTATTTCAAATATAATGCAAATATTAACCATTTTCACTAGTATTGATATTTTTATTTTTTTTCTGGAAAATGTCATACTTTGAAATACTTAGTATTTTTAACGCATGTACTTTTGAATACTTCACTATTTTTAAATGCAAGTACTGGTAAGCAAGTACATAATTTACAACTTTCACTAGTCGAGTAATATTTGACCAGCAGTATCTACGTATACTTTGCCTCAAGCACTAGGGGGTCGAGTACTTTGTCCACCACTTATGATGTGACCCGAACTAAACTAAAACTAAACGAAACTAAGCAGAACCGATCTGACCTGAACTAAACTGAACAGAACTGAACAGAACACAAACTGAACAGAGGTCTCTTTATAAGCCAGTCTGTAGAGAGCAGAGCAGCCGGCTGGCATAAAGTTGGCCGGCGGACAGGCAGCTTCCAGACCCCCTTTACTGGAAACCGACGAGAGCCTGGTCTCTGGGTGTTGGTTCCTCCGTGCGTCGGTTGGCACTCACACAGAGACGGAGTATGTGAATGAGAGACTGGTGGTTGTACTGTGTGTGTGTGTGTGTGTGTGTGTGTGTGTGTGTGTGGGGGGGGGGTGTATGAACTGGGACACTGCCAACAAGTCTCTCTCCAGGCCTCAGACCCAGCTTTTCAGAATCGCAACTGCTCTCTGCAGCCAGGCGCACTTTCCCTTCCACTGAAACACGCTCCCATCTCCCACTAATAAAACCTCCACTGAAACACTCTCTCCTCTTCTACTGAAAGTGAAACTCTCTCCTCTTCGCTGAACGCTCCATCGAAACACCGTCGTTTCCACTGAAACACGTCTTACTGAGTAAAAATACAAAAGTACTGGTACCAAAATGTACTTAAGTACCAAAGTAGAAAGTACTCATTATGCAGAATGTCCCATTTCACAAGTTTTCAAATGTATAAATTGTAAAAAAAAAAAAAAAAATAGCATGGCCACAAGCTCACAATCGCGACACGTTGTGAGCTTGTAGATCGATAATTTCAAATGGCCGAAATGTATATAGGGTTGAAGTGGTTAATGTATGTTTTGTGATAATAATCTAAATCTACAAAGTAACAAAGTTTTCAAATAATTGTAGTGAAGTAAAAGTATCATATATGCCTCTGAGATGTAGTGGAATAGAAGTAAAAGTACTGAAAACTGTACTCAAAATTGTACTTGAGTAAATGTACTTAGTTATTTTACACCACTGGAAACCTCCACTGAAACACCCCTCCATTGAAACACCCCCCTCCCCCCCCCCACTAGGACATCTGTAATATCACCAACTCTCTTTTCATCCACTGCCCACAGAAAACTCTGCAGCCATTTTTCCCAGCAGCCAGATCTGATCTTAAAACACAGAAAATGACTTCCAGACCTACAGTAAAAAAGTAAAGATCTCTGGCTACCTGCCAGAGATACTCACCAACCACAGCTAGAATAACCATAATAAAGCAACCCGTCTGTCTAACATCATATTCAATAGGTGACAGAGTAGATGTAATCAGATTACACCAGTTACGCCACCAATACTGTGATGCATTCATATTCTCTGCTAGCAGCATAGGGCTTTGATGATGGTAAGGTCAGTACAACACCAAACAACATTATCTCAGAAACGGTCATCTGCTGTGTCCACCTTCATGCTCCCTGGAATTTCCTCTAGAGTCACCCTTAAGCAAAAATGTCCAGTTGTTTAATTACAGGACTTAAACTTTTGCACACACACACACACACACACACACACACACACACACACACACACACACACACACACACACACACACACACACACACACACACACACACACACACACACACACACACACACACACACACACACACACACACACACACATACACACACTCTCCTGGCACTACAGTACTAATCATTTGAGGAACGTGCTCAATAGAGATTTAATAGGTTTGGGTCAAGGCCCATCTTCAGGCATATCATGTGTCTACTCCACAATGCACCCATCACAAAGATTCTATTCAGGTTTGCAAGAGACGTTTGATGACTATTAATAATATCAAAGGGCGGCCGTAGCTTAGTGGGTAGAGACAGGCCATCTGGTCTTCTGGTGATCAGAAGGTCACCAGTTTGTCCCCTGTGACACCCAGTACACATGTCTAGGTGTCCCTGAGAAATACACTTAAGCCCTAAAAGCTCTCACCTGAACGATCATCATGAGCAGCCATAAACTGGGGGAAGCCAAACACTGAATTTATTTATTTTCACTTAATACCCCTAGTAGTGAGAGTGCGGGATGGCAATGTTTAACAAATCGTTTCTAACAGAACATGAACAAAAAATAAGTAATTAAATTACAATGATGTTGGACAGAAAACCCTTGTTCAACACAAACGCTCCAGTATCTTCATATGATGAGGACATTATGGAGAGAGAAAAAACTGGTCCAAACGTAACTCCCTCCAAGCCCTAGTTATACATGTAATGTATGTATAAACTGGCCTGCCCATTTCCTCTGAGGAGACAGAGACAGAGTAAAATCTTCAGTGTTAATGTGTCATTTGTATAACTCTGAGACTGTACAAATATAACGGAAATAATTTGAATTAACACTGGATTTTACTGTGAGGTACAGGCTGTCCCCAGTCCTCCCACAGCCCAGCAGTCTGCCATGACCTGGGGGAAGTTCTTACAAGGTTAACTCTCCTCTCTGGATCAAACATTTATATAATAGATACAACACTGATGAGCTTTCACCAAACATCACATCCATGAAAATAAACCAATATCATGGCCCAGACAGAGAGAAAGACAGACTTCATCTGTCCTCAGCCAACACAACATCTCCATAGCATCACAGATAATCTTCCTTCTAAAACATCCAACACAAACAGGCACATTCAACAGTCCAGCAGAGAACTTGCATCACTTACTGTAGAAGAATTTAAGTGTTTCCTCACCAGATGCCTTTGTTTTCTTGGTAAATCCATCATTTGGATCATTTAATCAAATGCTGTTTGTTGTTCTTCTTCCATGTTTTGTAAACATCCACTCGAGTTGTATGTTGTCTTCAGTTTGGCTGCCTAGTGGCTACCACGTAGCATATGGCTGCTAGATGGTCATGTTTTGCTGTTCTGTTCTGACCTCAAGCTATTTGCTTCTTGAAAAAGGAGCATAGACTATTAATGTGTTGTGTTTTGCTTCAGTCATTATCCTTACTCATTCCCATGTGGTACTTTAACTTAAAGGTCAAAACACACACACACACACACACACATTACAGAGCAGTGGCAGACACAGGAAGTAGTTACATGAACCAGGAAGTTGACTTGAAGATGTATGAATCATCTATTCTCGATGGTCATTCATCAGTTTATGATGTGCTTTTAATTCCCACCTGCCAATAAAACTGAGTTTGGGGCTAATTCTGTTATTGACCCAATGAACTTGATCAGAATCAACTGGTGTTTGGTTTTAATTACTTTGAGGAGCCCACCAATGAATATATATAAAAGGAAAAAGAAAAGAAAACAACTTTTTGGTTTATGAAAGGGGGAAAAAATGAAGAAGAAAGTATGCAAATACATGACAGCCTTGACAAGACTTGTCTTTGTTTTCTTTTATTTATTTGTTGGTCTTTTTTATTTATTTCTTTACTGTGGTCAGGGTCTCACATAGAACAAGGGCTGAGTTACAGCTGATTTTACTGTGGGTGACGGGTGAGAGCCCACCCCGAAGAGCAAAGGGTCGAAACCTCAAGGGATGTGTAGACCATAGGGCGGGGAGTGGAACCCAGGGATCCTGTACTGCAGGCAGCTAAAGTGCTGGTGAACAGCTGTACTGAAATGTTACATTATCTGTATTACAATGAGAAAATGAAAATGTAATATCAACATATTGAATATATTCAGGGACACGGTGTTGGAAAAATTGTTGCACATCTTAAGTGACACAAGCATTCGATGGAACAGAATCCTGTACACTTAACTTAACTCTTAACTTACTGTACTGCAGGAGGCCTATCAAAGTACAGTACAGTACAGTACAGTACAGTACAGTATAGTATAGTACAGTACAGTACAGTGCAGTACAGTACAGTACAGTACAGTACAGTACATGTGAAGACAGTGTAAGGTATTCTGTTGTAACTCAGGGAAAATACATGATCAAAATGTGTTATGTCTTTAAAGCTGCAATCCCTGAGTTTTTTTCACGGATTGCAAATCTGAGTCTCCATGTATGAGACCAAACATCTACCACTCACCCAAGAAATCCCTGCTTAGCCCCCACTGGAATCCCCACTTGACCAGGGGCGATATTGTGCATATGAGCTTCAGGCAGTACTACTAGTCAACCAGTAGGTGTCCCACCTGACACCAATGGTCTAAATGTCTCAATGGAAGAGTAGAGAGACCACCTCCAACAAACTGCAGATTAACTATTTATATTGTATCAAGGTCACAACTTGTGAGCTTGTAGATCTTGCTATCTTCGCCCAATGTTCTCCTATTTTTGCTTTATTATCATTTTGAATGACATGGCATGCCCAGAATAGGGATGCTAGGATTCATGTGGTTGATGGAATTCACAATAAAGGTGAGAATATGGAGGCATATTGAATATCAGCGTTTGGTCCAAAAATAAAGAACATTTAAGTCAGGGGTCGGCAACCTTTTTGACATGAAGTGCCATGTTTTTATTTTCTTGATACTCAGTGTGCCATATCAACATTAATGTTATGTATTATGTCCAAATACATACTGTAACAACCTTGCTTCTTCTTTAACAATATTTTCTTTCATCATATCAGGATTAGACTATAACCCCACCAGACTCACTCTCTAGTCAAGAGTTTGAATAATGTAGAATTGTGTGCAGGATGTAATTTGCATACAGATGTACTCTCTCTCACACCTATGCCAGTGTCCCCCTCCCCTGTGCCAATGTTGGCACTCGTGCCTAAGGTTGCCTACCTCTGATTTAAGTCATATAGCTTGTGTGTAAGTAATACTAATACATACTAGGTGTTCCTCGCCACACACACCGAGGCCACTGCAGGCTACAGTCACCAGAGATGCTCTTCAGCACACAGACACGAGGAGCAGCAGTAAAGTCAAAGTGCCTCGCCAGCGCCGGTGGCCACGCAGACGGATTTATTTCACGCTCCTGGCCCTCGGGCGTTATCATCAACGATTACAACGCCCACTCCCCCCAACTATGTTCCTCTGAGCAGGAACATCTATTACTCTGCCAAACGATGACAAATTTACTGCACGGTTTTGGACGTGACCGCCGGGCGTATCGGGAGGAACTTCAAACGAGGGCTCGTGTGTTAAGTCGACGGTGGCGAGGCGAGGCAGAGCCCCGGATCAGATTCTGGAGACATCCGGACGATGCCTGTTATCACAGATATACTGTAATGTCTGCTGTGAGGATTCTGGCTCCGGCCCACACAAACACACATGGTGGGGGAACGTGTGTCCTGACTTGTCTGTAGCTCAGGGGAGGATAGAGAGGAGATTATTGCTATTATTTTTATTATTATTACGGATTGACAGCAGGAGGTGGAGCTGAGGTTTGCTGCTGGAAGCGGAATTGAGGATCAATGGAGATGTTACAATTAACTCACTCACTCTCTCTCTCTCTCTCTCTCACTGTCTCTCTCTCGCTGTCTGTCTGTCTGTCTGTCTGTCTCTCATTCTCTCTCTCTCTCTCTCTCTCTCTCTCTCTCTCTCTCTCTCTCTCCAGTCCTCCAGGGTTGAGTGGCAGCCCGGTGCTCTCAGACATCTCTCTGATTCGTCTGTCGCCCCACCACGCGGCGGCGGTCGCCGCGGCGTCGGGGGGAGAGTCTCCGTTTAGCCCCCACGCCTATGTCAGCCCCCACATGGAGCACTACCTCCGCACCTCCGTCCACAGCAGCCCCACCCTGTCCATGATCTCTGCTGCACGAGGCCTCAGCCCTGCTGAAGGTGAGCGCACGCACGCACGCACACACACACACACACACACACACACACACACACACACACACTCTCTCTCTCTCTATGTATCTCTCTTTATGTCTCCCTCTCTGCATCTCTATGTATCTCTGTGTATAAAAATCAATGTAATCAAATCATGTAAAATCAAATAGGCTTTATTGACATGACAACACATAATAATGTATTGCCAAAGCAAGTCTCTCTGTCTCAGAGAGATCAGAGTTAGATGCACAGAGGAGCAAAGGAGAGTAGAAGAGAGACCAACTCCGTAAATCATATCTGCTGTCACTGATGTCATGATGAGGCCATGCTGGCCCCTGCACCTGTATACAAGAACTGTTTGTTCTGAGCACATACACTGACATTTAGGGATGTCCAATATTATCGGAAAATATCGGTATCGGTTTTTGGAAGACAAAAAAA